>NC_080175.1:57299694-57599694 GCF_950295315.1 Erinaceus europaeus
GACAATAAAAATAGATGATTAATTTAAGATATATTTTTTTAAAAATTGAAGGGTTGGTGAAGCAGCTTATTTGGATGAGTTTGGCCCCCACTGCATTGAAAGAAGTTTTCATGCTATGATCTTTTTCTCTCTCTCTCTCTGTCTCTCTTTCTCTCTATCTTCCTATCTTAAAATAATGAAACTGAAGAAAAAAGAATTTATGTGTGTTCGTGACTAGAAGCAATTTTAAATTTTAAAAGAAACGTGGCTGACTTGTAAGTGTTGAGAGTTGTGTGGTGGGGATTTAATAATAAGGATTAAAGAGTCATATGACCTTTGCAGTTTTCATGAGCCCACCAAAAAGAGAGTAAGATCTATGTAGCAGAGAAAATAGAACAGGCTTTAAAGGGCTCAGCAGCGCCAGGTGGATTAATTTACATCTAGATGCTGTATTTCTAAAAGAAATGAGGCTTCCTGCGTGGCGGCACAGTAGGTGGAGTGTTGGACTTTCAAGTAAGAGGTCCTGAGCTTGATCCAGAGTGTTGCATGAACCAGAGTGATGCTCTGATGATCATTCTTTCTCATTCTCTCTGTATTTCTCTCTCTCGCTAGCTTTTATTCTCTCCCACACACACACACACTACACACACAATAAATCCTTAAAAATAAAAAATGTGGCTTTTTTCAAGTAATTAAATATATTTTACAGGAAGAAATGCAGTTTTTTGTTTGTTTTCTTGGTTAGGTTTTTCTTAGGGGCTTCACTGCTCCAGGCTAGCTTTTTTCAGATAGTGTGAGAAAATAAGAGAGGAGAGAGAGAGAGCAACAGAGACTAGAGAACTTTCTCCAATTTGGCAGAGCCCAGGCTTGAACCCGGGACCCACACATGGCAAAGCAGTGCACTACCCAAGTGAGCTCTTTTGCTAGCCTAGAATAAAAAGCTGGTAGCAATGTACCTTTTGACAAGGGAACCTGTGAGACAAGAGTACAGAATAATGGGATAGCTTTCTCTCTTTTATTAAAAATATTTATTTACTTGATAGAGACCGAGAAATTGAGAGGGGAGGGGGGAAATAAAGAGGGAGTGGGAGAGAGAGAGAGACAGAGAAAGAGAGAGGGAAAGAGAGAGGGAAAGAGAGAGGGAAAGAGAGAGAGAAACGGAGAGAGACAGAGCTGTAGCCCTGCTTCACCACTCCTGAAGCTTTCCCCCTGCAGGTGGGAACCAGGGACTTGAACCTGGGTCCTTGCACATTGTGTGCTTAGCCAGGTGCCCCACCACCTGGCCCTCAGATAGTTTTCTCTCTAGTGGACTTTTATATACCATTTGATTTACTTATCATAGAATTATTTCAGCTTTAAAAAATTATAAAGTTTTCTTCCTAATTCCAGATGATTATTATTCTAAGACTTTTACCCATAAACATAAATGTTTCTAAGATTTCCTTATTCTTTTTTTCTTTCTTTCTTTCTTTTTTTTTTTTTTTTTTGCCTCCAGGGTTATTGCTGTGGCTCAGTGCCTGCACCATGAACCACTGCTCCTGGAGGCCATTCCCCCTCCTTTTGTTGGCTTTGTTGTTGTAGCCTTGTTGTGGTTATTATTGTTGATGTCATTCGTTGTTGGATAGGACCGAGAGAAATGGAAAGAGGAGGGGAAGACAGAGAGGGGGAGAGAAAGGCAGACACCTGTAGACCTGCTTCATCGCCTGTGAAGCGACTCCCCTGCAGGTCGGGAGCCACAGGCTCCAACCTGATCCTTACGCTGGTCCTTGCGCTTTGCGTCACGTGTGCTTAACCTGCTGTGCTACCACCCACCCCCCAGATTTCCTTATTCTTTAAAAATGTGGTTTCTGTCCTAAATCTTGAAGTTTATAATTTTCAAGGATTCAGCAGTTTTGTCAATGCATTTCAATATTCAGGTTGGAAGATCAATAAACACCTGTTTAATGAGCATGGTGTTGCTTTAGAAGGATAAGAGGGGCCTGGCAAAGTAGTTCACCTGGATAGTTCCCCTGCCAGGTTCCAGTCTGGCCTCCACTACAACAGAGGAATCTGCTGTGCTGCGGTGTCTTTGTCTCCCTCCTTCTGTTGCTGAGTCTCTTTCTATCTGAAACAATTTGGCCTAGACTGTTGAAATTCTGGTGACAACAGTAAGCACTGCTTTGTCATTCATACAAAGAGATGAAGAGAGATAGAGAAGAGATGGAGAGAGAGGAGACACCAAAACACCAGACTGGTGTTACAGTAGCAGCCATATTGTCTGAGGCTTTTGGACCTGCCTGGGTCATATGCAGGTTAAAGCACTCGGCCTACCCAGAAAGCTATCACTCTCTCCTCCCTTTTATTTTCATTGCTGGAGGGAAAAGAATTAAACAACAGGAAGCAATATGAATGGTAGAGCACAGTGTACGAAAAAGTGAATTGCCACTTACATTTGGTTGATTTTGCTATAAAGACGCTGGGCCCACATAGCCAACTAACATGCATTTTTTTTCAAGAAAACCCTGAATACATATTTTATATGAAATCATAGAATCTTTGAAAGTTGGCAACTAATTAAAATTGCTTTATAGCACTGCAGAAGCCAAATTTATGTCAGCCAATTCAAACACATTTGTGGCTAGATTTGGCCAAGCTCCTGCCATTTATAACTCTCATTTTATAGCAGTTTTACATAATGATTTTTCCACATGAATTATCTCATTTAATACAAATATCACTGTGATGTGGGTAACAGTATTTTTAATTAACACTTGAGAAAATTGAAGCTCAAAGACATAAGTCTTATTCAGACATAAATATGTAGTCAGATAAGTACTAAAACTTAAATATGGAATTATGATTTTCATGACCCATCCTTTTAATCTTAGTTCACAGAGTGTTGTTTTCGCCGGGCTATGTTGTTTTCATCGGGCTGGCTTCACGGGCGGGTAACAGACGACCAGGGACTCATGGTTAATCTGTAGGCAGTATCTCTTTATTCATGCAGGACGCAGCACAATCTAAGCCAAGCTAAACTAAACTCAAGTCCTGTAAAACTCACAATGCTGTCTTTATATATACTTGCCAAGTAGGGTGGAAACAGGATGTGACATAGAGAGGGTGGAGAGAAAAGTGACTGGTGACAGAGTGTGACAAGGAGAGGATCAGGGTGTGACAAGGAGAGGGGGTGGAGCAAAAACATATCATGAAACAGTGGGGATTGAACCAATGCCCTGGAGGGAGGGTGGTGCTTGTTAACAGCGGTTATGTAAATAGAATGAAGTGGTTATGTAAATAGAATAGTGTTAAGCAGGGGGGATTTAAACCAAATTAAACAGAAGGGGTCTCATGCATACCAACAACAGAGGAGACACTAAAGAGATCTTTTTCATTTTTCTGTCCTCTCCTCCCCTCCTCTTGCTTTTTCTTACCTCCCTCTCAAAGACTTTTGGTTACTGCAATAATAACATACTGAATTTGGTCTAAAAGATGTTTTCTCACTTATGTTCCTTGATTGAGTAGGGTTGCTTGATTATAATTCCAAATGACAGAAGGCTTTATTTATCTATTAAACTGCAATTACTGTTATACACTTATTGAATTAATTTAAGCCATGGATTGCCTATAAAATATATATATATATATATATATATATATATATCCAGATATATATTTGCCTTTAATACAAATTAATCAGTCAATGAAATAAAGTTCTGTATTTTAGAAGAAATTTATGTCCATATTTTTTCTTTTGGAGGGGATTAATGGTTTACAATACATAGTAAAATACAGTAGTTGGTACATGTACAAAATTTCTGTTTTCCACATAACAATGTCACCCCTTTCCCAGGTCCTCTTCTGCTATCATGTTCTAGGACCTGAACCCCTCACCCCGAGTCCTTTATACCAATACCCATATCAGATTTTCATCAAATTTCTAATCACAGACCCTAGAGGCAAGTAGGGAGTGAAATAACATGCTCAAACTACTAAAATAAAAAGATTTCCAGCCACAAGCTAATTAAGTTGTGGTATAATAAATATACACAATAAATACTACTCAGATATTAAAAATGGTGAGTTCACCTTCTTTACCCCATGTTGGATGGAGCTTGAAGATATCGTGTTAAGTGAGATAAGTCAGGAAAAAAAGGATTAATATAGGATGATCTCACTCATAGACAATAGTTTAAAAACAAGATCAGAAGGGAAAGCACTAAGCAGAACTTGGACTGGAGTTGGTGTACTGCACTAGAGTAAAAGACTCTGGGGTGGCTTGAACTGGAATCTTTGAGCAGATCCTCGCATACTTAACCTGGTGTGCCACCACCTGGCCACTACAAGGATACATTTCCATGTTGCTTCAAGATATGCATCAGTACATTTCACCCTCCATTAAAGCTTCATCCTCCTCCATCATAGGAACTTACATCCCCAACTTCCCCTCAGTGCTTCTCCCATCTTCTAAGTCCCCAATTCTGCTGTATAGTCCACTGTCCATTGAGGGTTCACTGTGGATTGTCTTTTGCTTCAGTTCCTAGAGCTCATCTCTGATTGAGCTCATAGATCTGTCTTTCTTCAGACTTATCTTGCTCAACATTATCCTGTCAATTTCCATGATTATTGTAGCAAAAGAGAGCCTTATTATTTTGCTTATGTCTGTCCCCGGATTGGTCATCTACTAACATAACTAGACACACAACTGTGCTGTAACCTCCACAAATTTAAGAGACTTGAACTTTTTTTTTTAACTGTTGGGCATGAATCTGTAGGTTAATAGGATTTAGCTGAGTAATTCTTGCCTCAAATGTAGCTAGAGATGAAATTCTTTTTAATTCAGCTGGCCTGGTATATAGCAACAGCTTTTCAATTTACACATCTATCTACTTGGGGTTTCTCCTTATGGCCACTATTATTATTGTCCCACTCAGGGTGCTATAACAAAATAGTACTCCCCTCACCCACTCCCCACCTGAAGGTCATTTCACAAGTGGTTGAACAGGTATGCAGGTGTCTATCTGTCTATCTCCCTATCTCCCCCTGCTCTCTCAACTTCTCTCTGTCCTATCCAAGAAATTAAAAAAAAATGGCGATAGGAAAAATGGATTTGTAGTACCAGCACTCAGCCCCAGTGATAACCCTAAGGGAGTAAATTAATAAGTTAGGTAACAGAAACCTAATTGTTACTGCTCTGGTGCTGGAAAGTTCATGGTTAAGATGCTGATCAGCCATTAAGATGGTGTTTGGTTAAGGAATTCTTTCCCAGTCTGTGGGTGTCAGTCTTTTATTCTCATATGGTGGAGAAAGAGAAACCATGCATACTCTCTCATGGTTCTGCTCATACAGGCACTAATCTCATCATTTTTTTTTCATGTGATTTATTCACCTTCCAGAAGTCCCTTTCTCTAAAACCATCAGATTGGGGAATAAGGTTTCAACATATGAATTTTGAGGAGACTGCACATACATACTCCATAATACCCCTTGCAAATAAAGGAATCTCCTGTGTGGTCCTTTTTCTCTAACAGGAAATGGTTAGACATCTTACAGGAAATCACATATCATTTTCTGCAGCATCCTGTTGCTTTGAGTGGGTCATGGGGCCAGTACAGATTCTCCAAGAAAGTAATGACACAAAGGTGTGAACCCAAAACTGTTCTTATTAGGGTTGCTGTTGAATTGTAAATTCAGAAACATTAAATAAGGGTTTTAATTTTATAATTTTAAAAATTGTATTACCTATTTTCAGATTTGGGAGAATCCATCCATATTTCATTTTCATCCTTCATGATGTCATTTGTAACATTTAATTTTCAGATCATTTTCAAATGTTTTCCTGCGGTGTAGGGTGAGGAATAAGTTGACTTTCCCCTTAGATAGGTCCTCAGTTAGCAAAAGACAGTTTTCCAAAATAGTTATTTATTTCATATGCAACACACCAAAGAGATAGCTATAGATAGATAAATGGAAGCCAAAGCAACACTGTAGTTCATGTGTTACTGGGATTCAACCAGAAGCCTCAGTCATGAAATTCTGTGCTCTCACAGTTCACATACTTCCCTGGCTATCATAATATAGTTCTTGAAAACTTATCTTACTCACTGAATTGAGCTGCTTCTTAAAATATCTATATGTGAGGCACAGCTAAGGAGTGGGGGCTGTTTCAGATTGAACTCCTGATAAACTAGAACAACAACAAAAAAATCACCAGAAAACTCAACAAAATATAGCCAGATTCTCTCCAGAAATTCACAAAGCCATAGCCACCAAGTTACAGATGGTACTATGATTCCATCCTGACTTCCCTGGGAAGACAACCTCACCTATGTATCCCTGAATGCCGGTCCCAGTTCAGTTCGCCAGATGCCGAGCTAGCTTCACAGGCGGGAGAGAGACGACCAGGGACTTATGGCTGAGCTGGGAATGCAGTTCAATCTTTATTGACAAGCGGGGATGCAGTTCAACAATCTAATCTCTATTCATTAGAAAATCCTGTCCTTTTATATCTCCTGAGGCAGAAGTGTCAGGAAGAGGAAGTACATAGGATAGGAGGTGGGAAGAAGGAAAAAGCTCGCACCAGTGGGGATTAAACCAGTGAAAACAATGATTATGTAAATAGACCACAGGGCTAAGCAATACAAGTGAACCTAATGTGATGATCAAAACAGAAGGTCTTATAAGCAGAATTTAGAAGCATACCAAAACCTGAACCTTGCCTCTCCAGAGCCCTATCCCACTAAAGAAAGACAGAAACAGGATAGGGGTATGGCTGGACCTGCCAATGCCCTTGTTCAGTGGAAAAGCAATTGCAGACCTTCCTCCTTCTGCACCCCATAAAGAATTTGGTCCATACTCACAGAAGGATAAATGTTAGGGGTAGTTGACCAGAGGGCTCTGAACTATAATTCCATCAAGACCTGGAGAGAGAGGGGGATGCAGAAAGTACACTCAGAAGTAGTAGATGTGACTTAGAAGACAGGACCATAGAAAAATTGGCAAATATATATAAATATAGACAGCCAATTATAGAAATAATAGTCGATCCATATCTGAGACCTTGGGAGAACGAAAGTGGTTTCCAATGGAGGGAATGGGGACACAGAACTCTGGTGGTGGGAAAGGTGTGGAATTATACCCCTGTTATCTTACAATGTTATAAATCAATATTAAATCATTAAAAAATTAAAATGTGTATCTATGTGCAATTAGGCAGGATTTTACAAGCTCAGTTCTACTAGTCTATTTATGTGCAAACAATACTGTTTCTATTGTGTTGTCTTTATCAAAATCATCAGACACTGACAAGGACTAGTTATTATTTATTGCTGCTCATTTTAAGGAATTTCATGGCTATTTTTATCCACTAGTCTGTGCAAACAGACATTGTATTTAAAGTGTCTAGTTGCAAAAAACAACAAAAAAAAAAAAACAGGTATATTTTATTAGTTCTTGTCCTCTGCATTTATTCTCTTTTTTAAAACAACATATTTGTGGTATTAATTCATCCTATCCAAAGTTAAGACGCACAATCTATTGTTAAATTTGTTCATACTTTCTGTTCTTCCAATTAAGCAAAATGTGGGTTTTTAATATTCATCTAGCATGTAACAATTACTTTTTATATGTCACTGAGTCAAATTTTTTCTGCATTTATGGAATTATTTAAGAATAAAATAATTATTTTTCTCTTTGAGCTGATAAATATGATTTCTTTTTTAATGGTTTAAGTGACTTCACATTTTTGGAACAAATATTACTTATTCACAAAATATAACTTAATTATATGCCATTAGTTTCTGAGTGCTTACATTAACTCTGACACCATCTTCCCAGAAAAAAAGTATTAGCTCCCCTGCATGTTAGCTGTCATACTCGGGCAAAATTTAGTAAAGTCATAGACTCCTTGGACTATATCTAAAATAGACTTCCTAGACTCTTCTAATGTAAAGACTTCAAATTTCACCTGCTCATCCTTACATTTAGGTTCTTGATTATTAAACAAATTGTTATGCTTTATATCTTAATGCCTTTTAGCCATCAAATTGCAGATGCTACCATGATACCATGACACCAGCCTGATTTCCCTAGGCAGATGACCTTACCAATATGTCCTGGGACCCCACCTCCCTAGAGTCCTACCCCACTAGGGAAAAGATAGAAACAGGCTGGGAGTATGAATTGACCTGTCAATGCTCATGTACTGCAGTGTAGAAATTATAGAAGTCAGACCTTCCACCTTCTGCACCCCAAAATGATCCTTGGTCCATACTCCCAGAGGCATAAGGAATAGGGAAGCTTCCAATGGAGGGGATGGGATATAGAACTCTGGTGGTGGGAGTTGTATGGAATCATACCCCTCTTATCCCATGATCTTATCAATCATTATTAAATCACTAATAAGAAAATAGACTAGGAAAAAAAGAATTTGACATCAATAATCATATGTGAAATTGAACTGTAGTTTTTAATGAAAATTTGTTAAGATTTGGAGTTGATAACTGACTCAAATAAAATTACATAAAATGCAACTTGGATTTGATTTGATATCACACATCAAGTAAATTTGATGTCATCCATTCAAATAAACTCTACAGGAAATAGTCCTTTCTTTTCCATGCTATAGACTAGAGTAATTAATAAGAAGGTGATCTGATTTGAAAATCTTCAGAGGATTTCCCTGTGAAACCTAGGGCTGTCTTATTTTATTTCCCCTAACTTTTATTTTAGTTAGTGTTGGTTTTCAAGACTGTGTATATGTTAGGCAAACCATTTTGCCTCTTTTCAAAATATGTGTTGCCATACCACACCACAGCCAAAACCAAGGACTAAGTCTCTTTTCTCCCTCCTTTCAAATCTTTTTTTATTATTATTATTTTGTTTACCAGAGCACTGCTCAGCTCTGGTTTATGATGGTTGTTGGGGGAATGGGGGACTGGATCTTGGATTTTGGAGCCTCAGGCATGAGAGTGTCTTTTGTATACTATTATGCTATCTACCTCCACCTTCTCTTCAAATCCTTTGAGTCTCTTCTACTCTTCTTTCTTCCCTTCTTAGTAACCTAAGTTCTGTTTCCATTTTGGGAATTTTTTTTTTTTGGTCTGAGTTGGTATCTTGAATTTTGAATTTTTTCTTTCCTTATACCCCTGGTCTGAGTGGTAACATTTGGCTCTCAACTTCTACCTTACTTTGCTTCCTACTGACACTCCCCTACTGATTACACTGTATTCTTCATTGTTGTTCATTTATAATTAACCTCTATTGATAGCAATTTTGATATGTTGTCGTCTATCATTTCCCATTCATTTGGTTTTCTGTATTTATTTGTATTATACTTTTTTATAGTTATTCCTTTTGACATCCATTCCATGTTCTTTAAAAATTGTTATGTGTTCATGCTTTCTTTTGTCTTTATTAGGTTACCTAATGGTTTTTTTGTTTATAAATGACTTTTATATTTTCACAAATTCTATTGTTCTGCCTTTCAACTCACTGTAAATTCAATTTTTTCCACTAGAACTAGTGTTCAGGTAGTTTCTTTTTCAGAATGTTCACCTGGTTACTATGGCTCAGATTGACAATTTAGTTGCACATGTCAAAATAATTGAGTTTGCAATAGATTTTCAGGAAGCTGTGATTGCCTCCACAGTTATATGGGAGAGACTGCAAAGTTGGTAAATAGTGATATCAGATGATATATGGTGATGATGAGTAACTTTAAGCTTTTGACTGGGACATATCTCAGCAGTTGGGTACAGGACTTGCATGCATGAAGATCTAGTTTTGGCCCCTGATGATGCTTATGCCAGAGCCGTCACTTTTCTCTCTCTCTCTTTCCCTCCCTCGCTCCCTCCCTCTCATAAAAATAATAGGGCTGGGAAGATAGCACAATGTTTATGTAATGTTTATATAAAAAGACTTTCATACTCTAGGCTCTGAACGCATCAGGTTCAATCCCCACAACTTCCATAAGCCAGAATTGTGCAGTACTCTGGTAGATAGGTCTATCTGTCTATCTATCTGTCTGTCTGTCTATCTATCTATCTTATCTTTCATTGATAAATAAAATATAAGGCATTAATTGCTATATGTTTTTGTTTAGATACAGGTTATAAGTCATAAAAGTAATAAATTTGCATCACACCAGAGCAATGGCTACTATTTCAGTGTGTATTCTTGCAATGTATTTTATAACTAAAGTTTTAAGTTTGAGGTGTTGACAGCTAGCGTGGTAATTGGGTTTGCTTATTCCTTGCAGGGCTACTGCCTGAGAAATAATTCTCAGATTCTCCAATTAGCTGGCATAAACACAGGCAGATACAAGCAGAGGAGTCATCTGCTAGCCTTCTTGAACCAAATCCTTCTTCCTGATGCTTTTTGGCAAAACATAGACACAAAGCTGTTTGATGTTAATTTCAGTTTGAGTCTGAAAGATTTTCTCTGAACATATTTATTCATGTCAATTCTTCATTTAGACTCAAAATTTTCTATGAAATTAAGAAAAGAGTACTTTACATATACATCAGAGAGACTTTATGGACAACATAGTTGACTTGTGACTCAGCTGTTTAAACTATCTGGAAACTATTCACATTCTGTGAGTTCTTCTTATGGAATGAGGGTCATAAAGACATGACAGCTACCCTAGAATATCATCATGAGGATATATGAACAGATACATGCCCACATGTGACAGATGACAAAAGCTTGAGGAATATGGATAATTTAGAAGAGTCCGATCATTTTTCTAAAGTGATATTAAACATATTTAAAAGTGCTTCCACTTGCTTTGCTTTATTTCCCAACTTGGTTAGTGCTAGGACTAGCCTGATTGCAGTCTCTGGTGGCTGTTTTTTGTCTTTCTTTTTGATAGAAGGTAAGCGACAAACAGAAAGAAAGAAATGGAAGGAGGGAGAGAAGAGCAGAAACCTGCAGAACTTCTCTGCCACTCATGAAGATTCCCCACTGCAGAAGGGGACCAGAGCCTTGGACCTGGGTTCTCATGCATGTTAACATGTGAGCTCCACTGGGTGAGTGAGTCACTGCCCTGTTCTGATTTGCTTTAAGGTGCTGGCAAACATGTCATGGGGATAAATTCTCCTGTGCCTTACAGATTTTGAACTCTTGTCAAAATCTCTGAGGTTTTTTTTTGGCTCAAGGATGCAGACATCTTGTGTCTTCATCTTGTTTTCAAAGTCAGAAAAAAAAAGAAGTATAAGGGAAAAAAATAATGCAGTCTCATCAATTTCCTCCTACTTGTCGTATGCGTTACATTGGTTTGTTCTAGCCCTCCCCAAACCAAGAGAATTGGATCAGTCCAATTAATTTCGCGGGCCTGCTTGGCCCCGCCCCAAGGAACCCTGAGGGAGGGTTCCTGAGTTCATGAGTCCGAGAGTTCCTGAGTTCCAGAGTTCGAGAGTTTGAGGGTTACAGAGTAAGAGAGAGTTCCAGTGTGCCAGAGTTTCAGAGGGTTCCCGAGTACGAGAGTTCATGAGTTCGAGAGTAAGGGAGAGGGTTCCTGAGTTCGAGAGTGCGAGAGTTCCTGAGTTCCCCAGTGACAGAGTTCCTGAGTTCCGGAGTTCGAGAGTGCAAGGGTGCGAGAGTGTCTGAGTTCGAGAGTAAGGGAGAGGGTTCCTGAGTTCGAGCGTGCCAGAGTTAGCCAGAGTTCCTGAGTTCCTGAGTTAGACAGAGTTCCTGAGTTCCGGAGTTCGAGAGTGCGAGAGTTCGAGAGTTCGAGAGTTAGAGAGAGTGCTTGTGAGAGGGGTTCCTGAGTTCCAGAGTAAGAGAGAGTGCTTGCGCCGCCGCAAAGAGACAGCAGAGTTCTGTTTGGTGATTAGTTTGGTTTAGTTTATGAATCGTTGTTCCTGAATAAAGAAATACAGCTGCCCTGCCCAGCCGTTGTCTCCGCGTCTCTGTTCACCACCGTGAAGCTAGCCGACCCGGCAAGAGCCTCAGAAATTTTAACAACACTACTTGCAAAGGGGTAGGTAAAAGGGACACTTTTGAGCTGATTAGAGACATTTCTCCAGTGAAGGAAATCTGTTAAAAGAGCCATAAGTATTGAGTATGTGAGATCAGGTTTTAACATCTGGATTAGGAAGAAAGCAAAAATTAATGAATAAAGGGATATTTTGGAAAAACAATTGATACCATTTGGTGAGTCATTTCAACATGGATGTGAAGAAGATAGAAATATTAAAGATGTTTCTAAAACACTAAATCACAGATCCTAGAGGCATGGTATTATTATCTAGAATGAAAAAAAGTCAAACAAGGCAAGCTTTATGGACTGAGTTATATGTATAAAGTATATAATGTTTATATATGTAGTCTTAATAAAGTGACAATAAGCAGAAGCAACTTGGCATTTGGGCCTTTTCTGTCATTAACTTTTTAAACATTATAATTAGATAAGGACATAGAAGAGGAGGGTTAAGAAAATAAATAACCCAGATGTTCAACAACATATGGGTTGCTGAGAAATCTGTAGTCTATATACTCAAGGAAATACTACTCAGCTATTAAGGATGAGGAATTCACCTTCTTCACCCCATCTTGGATAGAGTTTGAATGAATCATTTGAAGTGAGATCAGTCAGAAAGAGAAAAATGAACACAGGATGATCTCACTCATAGACAGGAGTTAAAAATAAGAACAGAAAAAAGAAACTTGTACAAAGCAAAACTTGGAACTGGGTTTGGTGTATTGCACCAAAGTAAAGGACTCTGGGTAGTGATCGTAGTGATGAAGGGCTTTCAGGTCCTGGAGTCTGATGGTGGAGGAGGACCTAGGTAGGGGATGAGAATGTTTTTCAGAATGCTGAGAAATTTTACATGTGTACCAACAACTGTATTTACTTTTCACTGTAATCCATTAAAATAATTATTTAAGATAATAAGATAATTCCGCATTCAAGACCAAGAATGTCATACCCAAGGCTCCAGAGACCTGTTTTAATTCCCGACTCCACCACATACCAGGAAGTTTCTCTGATAGCTATTTCTTTCATATAAATTAATTTTTACCAAAAAAATGAAATGAAAGAATATAATATATTAGGGGATTCATTCTTTATTCTTTTTTTTCCTTTAAGTATGAGGGCTTCTAATTTTTCCTCACTTAATATATATTATCTCTTTTCACTTTTGTATTTTTTTCTGCTCCCTAAAAACTGATTTGTTCCTCTAAAGTTATGACTTTAACCTTCTCTAAATCATGTACAGAGAAGAAGAGAGGGCAGAGAAGAGAAACCATATCACAGAAGTTTCCTTCAATGTGGTGGGAATTGGGCTTGAACCAGACTCACACACAGGGCAAAACAACGTACTATGCAAGTGAGCTATTTTAGCAGTCCCTGACTCATGATTAATGACAACTGTAGGGGCTGGGTGGTGGCACACATGGTTGAGCACACATGCTACAATGTGTGGCACATATGGTTGCGCATACATGTTACAAGGACCTGGGTTCAAGCCCTCCATCCTTACCTGCAGGGGGAAGGCTTTGTGAGTAGTAAAGCAGGTCTTCAAGTGACTCTCTCTCTCTCTCTCTCTCCCTCTATATCTTTCCCTCTCCTCTCAATTTCTATGTCTAGTTAGTAAATAAATCAAGATAATTTTAAAAACATTATAATGACACTGTGCATGAGAATGTCATTACACGCACTAGACTAGGGAAATCCAGATCTATGCTTCTGGAGATGAGACAAGTGAAAGAAAGAATTGGTGAGAAAATGAATAATTGAAAGATGACAGGAATTTCACCCCCCCTTCTTCCCATTGGTGAGTACTGTATCTAGAGGGAACTATAGATAAGAGGAACCTTTGCTTGCAGACACACTTAGTTTCCACATACTTTTCTCAGCATGTACCTCTCTCCCAAGAAGCTGATGAAGTTGGCTAAGAAATGCCTATTCACAGGATTTTTTAATTACTATTACTTTTTCTAATGTCCAGTCACAAAAATATTAATCTCCAGTCGGGAAAAAGCCAGATTATTGTGGGTTTTCTAAGAGTTTATGTAAAATTTTACTTTATGAGACAGCTGACAAGACTTCAAAGTTTTAATTCCACTGGTGTTAAATCTAACAACCTCCTAAAAGATGTTAACCTGCGGTGTATACAACTCGTTTTTGTCTTTCATTTCCTTTCTTTTCTTCCTCATCTCTTTCTTTCATATCAACCTCTGTCATCCATTCCAAGGTTTTCAAATATTACCATCAAGGCACTGGGTGGTGGCATACATGGTGGAGTGCACTTGTTATCATGTGTGAGGATAGGGGTTCAAGCCCTGGTCCCCACCTGCAAGGGGGAAGCTTCACAAGTGGTGGGGCAATGCTGCAGGTGTATCTCTTCTGTCTCTCTTTACTTTTTCTCTCCTTCTTTCACCCTCTATCAAAAAAATACATGAAAACAAACAGGCAAAAAAATATCGTGGTGACGCAATAAACCGGTGACCATGGATGGAAGTCCCGACACAGTGCTGACGTCAGCCTTGGCTACAGAGTATGCAGTGGTCTGCTCAGGTGCATGGGGGACTGTGGGTGGATACAGTCTGTGCTGGTGTACAAAGAAAAGTACAGCCAGCCAGAACTAGCTCTCTTTTGTCTGTGGCTTCTTCTCCTGGTGAGATGCATCTCAGCCATGGCTACTTCTCCTGGGAACTGAACACGTATGACTCAGCTAGCCAGTAAACTTTTAGACCCCTCTACAGCCATGAGAAACCTATACCTCAGCTGATAATTGTTTATCTTATAGAACTAAACTTTTGATAACTATATTCAGACTTTATAGACCTAGCGTACTCTTAACCCTTAATGATAAGTTCTTATTTGCCATTTACCTGTTTCACCCTAATAAACCTTGTATTGTTTAAACCAGTTCCCAGCTCCCCACTGTGAATCCTTTTATGTGCTGCAGCAGCCCCCATTCCCAAACCCTTTCTTAAGTTAATTTACAAGTCTTTTTTTGTCATCACGGTTATCACTGGAGCTATTTCTGCATGACTAAGCCACTGCTCCTGACTGCTATTTTGTTGTTGCTGTTCACTTTATTTGATTTATTTTAATTTAATTTATTTTAGTTTTTTTTAAATAGGACAGAGAGAAATTGAGAGAGGGGGAAGGATACTGACAGGTAGAGAGACAGAGAGACACCGGCAGTACTTACTTCGCCATTGTGAAGTCTCCCCCCTATAGATAGGGAGCAGGGGCTCAAACCCAGGTCCCTGCACATGGTAATGTGTACTGTTAACCAGATGCACCACTGCCTGGCCCCCTGAGGTGCTTATTCTTAACTGAACCAAGATTCTGCCTCTCAATTATAGGGGGAAAAATTGTTAATTTTGTAATGGAATGACCTATACAGAAACCAATGATGTTAAAGTCAATAAGTATTTGCTCATTATTTCAAGATGTAAATTAGTCCTGACATTTGTGAACATGGGTAAAGATACAAATGTGAGAATTTGCTTTCTCCACTGTGAACAGTCAAAACAATGCAGCACTGATCTATTTAAAGAGTTAACTGGTGGTGGACCTGGTTGAGCACACATGTTACAATGCACAGAGATGCGAGTTCAAGCCCCCGGTCCCCACCTGCAGGGGGAAAACTTTGCTAGTGGTGGAGCAGTGTTACAGATGTCTCTGTTTCTCTTCCTCTCTATCTCCCCCTTCCCTCCCGATTGATTGCTGACTGTCTCTATCCAATAAATAAAGATAACACTAATAAAGTTAAAAAAAAAGATTGATTTACATTTCACACCAGATCCTCAGTGACCTTTAGATATGGTAGTTCCTGTCCATTCTTGCCAGTCAGTGATTCATGACAATAGTATCTATGTACCCATCACCGTTACTGTGTAAAACTCTGAGAACAGAATAGGGCTGACAGTCTTCCAAGCAGCTACAAATAATACCTGCAAGGCAATGTTAAAAAGAATGTCTCTGACAATAGACTTGGTCTCCTTCCTTGTGCTCCTGTCTTCAAACAGAAAGATGCATATATGGTACAAGCTGGCATTTAAGCAATTCAATTGTAAGACCCAAGTGTGGAATTATGTATGAAATGAGAATTCCAAGACTTCCTGTGACCAGCAAATTCCATTTCATCACCCCACTTTGCCATTTGTACTGGAACCTTGAGCAAATTTTGCCTTTAATTCAATTTTTTGTCCATTCCCTACAAGCTCGCAGTTGTTTGTTTCTGAGCATCCCTTTTCCCAAAGTGTCCACCTGGAACATTTGGAGACAGTAGTCATCAGTTTTGTCACGGTGACAGGAAAATGCCTCTTCCCTCCTGGGAAAAATTGGAAACAGATGTGAAATTGGTATGAACAAAAATGCCTTACAACAGAGCTCTGAGTGATAGAGCAGACACAAAGAGATATTTTTTTTATAGTAAAATGTTACAGAATAATGGCACCATGCTCCACATATTCCTTTAATCTGACTAATCAGGGCACGTCATTGTTGCCTTAAAGTCACCCCAAGCCAGAACCAAAAGTAACAGAGACACTTTGTACATAACCTCACAGGGAAGACCATAAGAGAAGACAAGGAGCAGTTCAGGTAGTGTTCTTGAGAGCCATATTCTCAGCTAATTGTGGAGGTAGAGGGAGGGGCATTGAGATGCATACTACAATTCCCAGTCTTCAAGAAGTGTCTCTATAAGTGGACAGATGAGGTTGACTGGATCACTGACTTATCAAATGCTATTAAACTTAGTGGATTTGGGTGCCTCTCTCTCATCCCCCCATTTCCTCTCAATTTCTCTCTGTCTTTACCCAAAATGAGTAAAATAATATTAAAAAGAAATACATATTCTCACCACAATGCCTCTCTTGAGAAATAATAGGATAAGACTCGTTTTATGTGGTATATATGCACTGTCCATTTAACACAAGTCATTAATTTAGTGTGAAATGCCACTGCCCAGTCACACAGGACAATGCCACCTGTTCAGTGCCCATACTAAGCTAGTGGGCAGCATTTCCTAGAATATTCCCATCACTGCAGGCAGCTTTGTTGGACAACACCCCACAGAAGCTTAAAACCAGCCACTAAACTACCACAGCTTATGGCCAACGTGGAAATTAAAGATCTCCATGAGCTACATTCTCATATCACATTCATTGTTGTTGTTGTTTTTTTTTCCCTGCACAAGAAAATTGCCAGGCGTTAGCATTAACTGTGAGCAGCTGTGTCTATGCAGCCACTATAAAGATAAAAGACCTCATTTTAATTTGAACTCCAGTAAAGGGCCTATTAAACATCCATAAGGTTAATTCATAAAAGAATGTCACAGCTTTTTATTGGATTATTTCCCCCACCCTTCTTGGTAAATGAACATTTACAGACATTTGAACAGATGTCTTAAATACACATCATTATTAACATGAAAATGTGGTGTTTCTGTAGATTAAAATCAGACTCCCAGTGACTTGGGAGATTCTGATTCGTAACTAATTTTCCAAGGAGGAAATGAGGTCTTATGTCACCTAACTAAGCAGTATTCCCACAGGCTAGGCAGAGGAAGGTGTGCTGAACAGAGTTTGAAAGAACACTGGATGTTATTCTTAATGTTCATAGAATGTGATAGTGTAAAGAAAAAAAAAATACATTTTATTCAGAACACTATTTGCATCATTTCCAAAGTTTCTTTTTCCTGCTCCTGTTCTCCTTCATTTAGGAAGGGATTCCATGAATTTTTGCTCATGTTAAGTCTCTGTAAAAAGAATGGACTGGAAATATGTGGTCAGGGAGATGGCACAGTAAATAAGGCATTGGACTCTCAAACATAAGGTTGTGAGTTCAGTCCCTGGAGGCACATGTATCAGAGTGATGTCTGATTATTTTTCTCTCTCCTCCTATCTTTCTCTTTCTCATTAATACATAAATAAAATCTTACAAAAAAGAATGAACTGAAAATCTGATGTATATGGAACGAAGTATTGCATATATAAGATGGAATCAGTTCATTAAAGCAAGCTAGCTAGAGCCCAACTTAACCTTCCTTCATCATTTGAGAAAAATAAAAAAACATTGGTGGTGGAGGGGGGCAAGTAATGTCTCACCCAGTAAAGCACACTCATCACCATGTGAGAGGACCTGAGTTCAAATCACACACACACACATACACACACACACACACACACGAGGGAAGCTTCATAAGCAATGCTGCAGGGGTCTCCTTCTCTCTGTCTCTATTCCTCTCTTCCTCTCTATATTTCCGTCTTTCATTCTTTAACAAAAAAGTAAAATAAGAAAAGAAAAAGAAAATTACTGCTCAAAATGGTGGAATTGTGCAGGTCCTGAACCCCATGGAGAACACTGGCAACCAAAAAAAAAATAGATAAATATTTGTAAAGTATTTAGAGCAAACAAATTTCCAATCTGACAGTCAGTTGTGAAGTTGTGAGTCAAAAAGAAATGTTTGACATCTTGTCCATAAACTCAGAATTCACACCAGTACTTACATATTCATATTGATCTTATGATATATTCACATTCTTTCCACATTCATCTTCTTTATGTGACTGATAGTCTATAAGTTTCATAGTAGTTCACAGTGGGAAATGAATGCTGAAAACTTTAGAGATCCACCCTTGTCATTTATTTGGATATACTATTAATAATATCCCTTTGGGGACTGGGTGATGGTGCACCTGGTTAAACACACACGTTTTCACTTGCAAGAACCCAAGTTCAATCCACCAGTCACCATCCCCCTCCACTGGAGGACACCATCATGAGCTGTTCTTCTTCTTCTAGTGTTTGCCCATCATGAGCTGTGAAGCAGGGCAGCAGGTGTCTCGTTCTCCATCAACCATTTCCCTCTAAATTTATCTTCTGTGTCTATCCAACTAATATAAATAAATAAGTAAATAAATAAACAAATTTTTAAATAAAAAAATGCCCTGGAGCCATATAAGGCCTCCTTTCCAGTTCATGTCTATCCAGAATGGGAGAGCTTATGTATGGTACTGCCTTAACTACCTCAAGGAATTTCTTAGAACTACCTCTCCCTCCCCACCTCCCACTTTCCTCTCAATTCTTCTGTTTCTGTCTAATAAATTAAATATTTTTAAAAGAAAAGTGTATTTGACTTGCTTTTTTAAAAGTTTTGTTGCCCTTCCACACACATACAGGATGCAGTACACCTGTATGAACATCAACTGACTCTGACACCCAGTGCGCCCTCAATGGGAGCTAGGCTTACCCTTTAGCTAAGATGGGGAAAACCTGTGAGGAAAATGTTCTGCTAAGCAAGTACGAACAGCTTTTCAGTGGGAGAATAGAACTTGGCGAGGTTCACTCACTGTTCTTCATGTCAACTTTGGCAAAGAAACAACCTTCCTCAACCATCTTCAACCCAAGCTCACCTGCTGTGGCATTAGAAGCAGGACACCTCAGCTTCACTGGCTCCAAGAATACACTCCCATCCCTGGTCAACTCTTCCCTGGTCAACTCCCTCCCTCTCCTGGTCAACTCTTCTCCCTTAACATTGTTTGTTGAAGTATGCAATGAAGTCAAAGATAGTTTTTTCAAGATCCCAACCATAGAGACATTTTGGACTAATAAGTGAACCCTTTCTTTAAAAATAAAAAAATACACACAGACGGTATTTAAATTTGGAAATAAGCACTGCTTTTCAGTTCATGTTGGACTGCACTGAAATATTCACACCTATTTACTGAAGACCTCAGTGACCATTAAGTAGCTGGAGCCTCTTTAGAATTGTCTAGAATTTCATCTATTTCCTCTCAGTACCCTGCTCCACAGTCTGCTTGGGATTGTTGATGGATTACATTTCAAACATGGCTTCTGGCATAGGAGACCATTAAGACTTTTGCCACATGAAACTCAGGGTAAAAGTATGGCATGAACACTTAAAAATCACCAGAATGTTCAGTGGCGGTCTCTATCACTAGTCACAAGACGGGAAAAAGAGAGGATGAGGCTAGGAATTAAGGTGAACTATCAGCTCTTGGAATTATGAATCTCCCATAGAGTAGGACCTGACTGGAATTAAATTTCTTGTTTCCCTTTTCTTTATTGGAGGGAGTTAACGGTTTACAATAATTATAGTTGTTGGTATATGTGTAAATTTTCTCAGTATTCTACAAAACACATTCACCAGAATCTAGAAGACCCCTCATACCTATCCTAGAGTCCTTTGCTTTGGTGCAATACACCAAACCCAGTTCAGTTCTGCTTTGCATTTCCCTTTTTAGTTCTTATTTCTCAATGGAATCAGACTTTTAATTCACATTGTTGGCCTTGAGTCAAATTGCTTATCATGCAGGTTGGCTTTATAACAGAATAACCATTTGGAAGAACTAGAGCCTTGTGATAAGTCTAGAGAAACATACGACAATAAATATAGCTCTGTTTTTGCTCCAGTAGTTTGCAAGTGTTTAAAATAACCAGACTACTGGTTGGTTCACATTTGAGATCAATGACTTTCTTGACTGAAAATGCTGTCACTAATGTTACTCATGTCTGATTGGAATAAAAATAGATCTTCAGAGTGATGTGACTTGTGTGTCATGTCTGAGGAGCCTTCACATCAAAACTGATTTAGAATAAAGTCTATTGAAATATTTATGCAAGATACCTGTTGTTACATATTCAAAATAGTTCCTTCTTTTCACTTGTATTTATTGTCCTGTATCTTTACACAATTTAGCAGTGACTGGGTGAAACTAAGATTGGCAACTGTGCTGAATGTAATGTGATTGAGTGACACACAGGACTTGATTAGGTAACATCTCTGGAGATCACTCATAATTTTGATTTAATCTTAAAAAATAAGATGCAATCAATTTACAGTTAATATTTAAATGCATCCTATTTTTGTCCAATAAAAATATTCCTTGTTCTGAATATTTGTTTTTCCCCTTTGTTCACAGCTTTGTCTTTTACTTACAGGTATTAACATGCAGACTCAGATGAATTTTCATGCAGAGTAGTATCACAATGACAGTACACAGGTATCTAAATAATACACACTTCGTGATTCAATTCTAACTTCCATTACATTATTTTCAGATATAGAGAGACAGGGATAGAGAGATAGGGAAAGATACCACAACACCAAAGCTGCCTCCAGTGCCCTGAGGGCAAACCATGTGCCCCTATCCAGGTGAGCTATCCCCCAGCCCTGCTCAGTTTTGTTTGTTTATTGACTTTTTATTTTCTAAGCTTCTTTCAGCTGTCTCCCTTCTGACCTAAAAATAGAATAGATGAATAGAAAGTCTTCCCTTGAGGTTTACTGGCCAGTAAAAGCTTTCTTTCCCTGACTAAAGGTGTTACCTCCTATCAAGATAGTATGGAGGGCCAAGTGGTGGTACACCTGGTTGAGTGCACATGCTACAATGCACAAGGACCCCGATTCAAGCCCCCTAGTCCCCACCAGCAGGGAGGAAGCTTTTCAAGTGGTGAAGCAGGTGTCTCTCTCCCTCTCTATCTCCCTCTTCCCTCTCAATTTCACTGTCCAATAAATCAATCAATAAAATATATAACAGAAGATAATATTGAACTGAAAAGAATAAAATATGAGTGGATCCTCCACTGTGATGAAGGAAGCTTCAGTGCTATAGTTTCTTTTTCTTTTTCTCTCTTTCTAACTATATCTTAAAAAGTCGTCCAGGAGCGGGAAGCCTGAGAAGAAACAAACAAACAAAAAAAGATATTCCTTTTGTGTGAGTAGTTTATTATACTGCTTAACTCTCTATAAATGAAATGCCATATGTAAAATGTTAAGCACAGATCTTGGTAAATGACACATGGTCCATATGTTATCTCCTTCATCCCCTTTTCCATCCTAAGCTCTAAAATAGAATATGAGAGTATAGAAGTAAAGTCTTAGCTGAAATATGTATCTGCATTTTCACATGACCGGGTAGACAAATTGAATTTCATTTACAACATTGCAAGTTTCATTTTTTCTGTCCAATAGTAATGAACATAAGTTACAATAGACCATTTTCTTTGCAAGTTGCTTATAGTTTGTCTTTCACAGCGAAAAAAGAAATGGCAAAATGTTTAGAATTCAGAATGTTTCCATTGTACCTCAAAAAAAGAGAAAAAAGATTGAGTTATGTGACACTTTGAAAAAACCAATATTCAGGTGCTAATTCATCCCTCCTACAAACAGTTCAGTTCTTTAGCTTGAGGACACTAGCAGATGTCTGAATACCACTGTGGGTAGAGAATGACATTTCATTTATAGATCAACACATAATAAAATGTTAATCTTAAATAATTTAGCATGTGAAATTACAAAATAGACTTTTCTTGAAAAATTACATAACATGATATAAAAATTTAAGTAGCCGCATGCCAAAAAGTGCTTTCAATTAAGAAAACAGTATGCAATGACCTACATTTTTAATATAGATAGATAGATAGATAGATAGATAGATAGATAGATAGATATATGGTGAGGATTTACCTAGCTCTTCACAGGTAAATAATCATTCAGATACAGAGTTGGAATTTTCACTACCAATACTAAAATTCCAAAGAAAGTTAACAAATTCAGTCATTCTTTGACATGAAGAATGATTTAATATACATGCTTTCTTTAAACTAAAATCCATTGCCAAGTTGGAATCACTGTCATGGGTGAGAACTACATCTCATTTTCCTGGTTCCTTACATTTTAATACTTTCACATAGCAATGCAACATGAAATGTTAAAAGATTTTTTCATATATATATATATATCATACAATAATATAAAACTCTTCTCATTACCAGAAAACTTGACTTACAAATACTTTTTAAAAAAAAATTCATTTTGTCATTTCATTGGGAAAGAACACATTTGATCCCGTTCTTCCTCCTTCTACGGATATAGTCTGCCCTTTGAATGGTGCAATGTTAACCCCCAAGGAAACTCACTCACCCATAATAGCCCTTTCCCAAACTGCCTAAGCTGTGATGCTGCAGGCCTTTTCATTTGAAATGCCAGATCAGAGTGGGGATTATTATGTTTTTCTCCAGGAATCCAGCTCGAGTTTAAAGAAAAATGAGCAGATGTGTCTATGTGTGCTGGCTAATTTGGAGTTTCAATTCAAACACGCCTGGGATATAGCATTTCAGTTTAGCACCTAACTTTCCCCCTGACTCTTTCTAACTTCTCCATTCATTTACTTAGTTTTGCAGAGGAGACAG
Organism: Erinaceus europaeus; assembly: GCF_950295315.1. Classification (NCBI taxonomy): domain Eukaryota; kingdom Metazoa; phylum Chordata; class Mammalia; order Eulipotyphla; family Erinaceidae; genus Erinaceus; species Erinaceus europaeus. The sequence goes on from NC_080175.1 coordinate 57,322,829, forward strand.
CTCTTTGACATAGGTTAAAGTATTTTCAGAGAACTTGGAAATCATTCCAAGAGCTCGTGGCAAGAATGGCATTTCCTTTGTTAGAAAAAGCAAAGAGAATTTGGCTTCTTCTCAGGCTTTTTCCACCTTGGTTTCTTCACAACCTGGTAATATAGATGTAACAAGAATTCAAAAAAGCATCTTGATGAAGTGAACAAATAATAGCAACTGTCCACACTCTAGGAGTTATGTGTGCAATTCAGTTGAAATAACTTTTCATGGCTCTATAATAGAAAAAAAAAAAGTAAAAGTAGCCGAGCTTTTAAAGTATATTTCAAAGAGATTCCAAAGCTTTGACCCTTCTTGCTAATCATGTGGAAACTATGTTCTACTACTCTTGTTTATACTTTAGTTTTTCTAAGTCAAAAATCACAAAGAAAGTAATTAAAGTCTAGGAAATATATCAAATAGGTGGTAGATGACTTTGTTTTACATGCTTCCAAATGTTGACAGATTTTTTTCTCTAGATTTTTTTTGGTCAGCATAACATGAAACACCATTTTTCATTTTAATTTTATGTGCATATAACTCAAATTTTGAAGAATATTAATTCAGGGGACTGATATTCACATTTTATTAACATTCTTCCTAGATATCATAAAATAGGTAGAAAATTTAATAATGGTGCTTCTAAAAAAGATTCTAAAGTGGATACAAGATAATCTTTGAGTTATAAATTTAACTTTGGTTCACCTTCATGAGAAAAAAACCAGACAAAAAGATTCATGTGTTGAATTGGATATTAGTTTTTTAAGTGTTGACAGTATTGGCCTCTTAAAAAGTACAGTATTGGTTTGTGAATAAAATTCCATATGTATGATTTGGGTAAATTTGGTAGTGAGTGTTTAATATGTATTTGATGAATTAATGGGGCTTGTGACTGAGCAGATAGTTAAATCATCAATTGGTAATGTTTTGAAGCATTTATCGACTTAAATGCCTTCAATAGAGTCACCTACTAATGATGACCTAAAAATTAGTTTTCAGCATTTTTACACCATCCCGAATTTACTAACTCATTCAGAAATATGTACTGTGGCTGGGAAGCTCATTCAAGTGTAGAGTACAGGAACTGACTGTGGGAGGTCCCTGGTTCAATTCCTGACATCACAGATTTCCATAAGTGTGCTGATCTCTCTCTCTCTCTCTCATGAAAGAAAATAAACAAACCCCTTTTAAAACTAAGGATTAAGTATCCACAACAGTAGAAAATATTCTGAGGCATAAGGAAAAAATTGTGATGAAAAATATATGGTCTTGTATACTATGTTAGCCATTGAATGCAGAGCTTTGAACATTCTTAACTTTGCAGTGGTCTTTATAGTTCATTAATCTTTTTATGGTTAATTAATCCTTTCCAAAGTCCATTTCTCACAAATGTGTTAACTTTCCTACATGAATGCACACTGATAAATCAAATGCATTCTACCTACAATAACCCATACAGCAGGTTTTCCTCTTAATACCAGTTCAGGAAATGAAACATTAAAATGAAAGCCTCATGAAATATCATTTTACATTTTAAGACGATACCGTTTTTTTTGCATTGTAGAGGGGGAAGAAACCTACTCTCAAATTGGTTATTGTGGCTCTTATGGTTCAAAAGGTTTAAGGAGTAAAAACAGAGAAAAAAATCTATTAAGAGAGTATCTGTCTTATTCTCATATGTCATGTCTTTCCTGGCATCTTCCACTGCTTTATGTTTTGTTAAAGATAAGTCTTTCTCAGGGACAGATGAGAGGCTTTAGAAATTCCCAAGAATCTTGTCTTATCACAGCCTGTGTATTGTTTCATTCGAACACTAGTAATTCTCTCAAGTACTAAGAATATCTTGCTATTTTTGTGGCATCTCGAAACAATACTTGATTGTTTTTTTTTAACTTGTGACATAATATATATAACATAAATTGTATTTTTTTCTTTCTTTTTGATGTCACCAGGGTTATTGCTGGAGGTTTGATGTCTACATGATGAATCTATTGCTCTTGTCAGCCATTTATTCCTTTATTTATTTATTATTTTTATTTGACAGGACAGAGAGAAATTGAGAGGGGAGGGGAGTCAGAGAGAGGGAGAGAAAGATAGACACCTGCAGACCTGCTTTCCAGCTTGTGAAGCAACCCCCTTTCAGGTGTGGAGCCAGGGCGCTTCGTACTATATGACTTTAACCCCATGCTCTACTGCCCCACCCCCATAAAATTGTGTTTTCTAAGCAATTTCTTTTTTTTATTATTTTTATTTTTATTTATTTTTTATTTAAGAAAGGATTAATTAACAAAACCATAGGGTAGGAGGGGTACAACTCCACACAATTCCCACCACCCAATCTCCATATCCCACCCCCTCCCCTGATAGCTTTCCCATTCTCCATCCCTCTGAGAGCATGGACCCAGGGTCATTGTGGGTTGCAGAGGGTAGAAGGTCTGGCTTCTGTAATTGCTTCCCTGCTGAACATGGGCATTGACTGATCGGTCCATACTCCCAGTCTGCCTCTCTCTTTCCCTAGTAGGGTGTGTCTCTGGGGAAGCTGAGTTCCAGGACACACTGGTGGGGTCTTCAATCCAGGGAAGCCTGGCCAGCATCCTGATGGCATCTGGAACCTGGTGACTGAAAAGAGAGTTAACATACAAAGCCAAACAAATTGTTGAACAATCATGGACCCAAAGCTTGGAATAGTGGAGAAGAAGTGTTAGGGAGGTACTCACTGCAAACTCTAGTGTACTTCTGCTTTCAGGTATATATTTTGCAGTAGTTTATAGATACATGTGAAGATATGCTCTCTCTCACAGAAACTGGTGTATATCTAGGTTTTGGGACTTTGTTAGAAAGTGAACCACCTGAGATGAAATTAGAGTATACTATGAAAGGAAAGGTCTCACCCGAGTAATGAAGCTGAAGGGTTGTCATTCCACATATGAAGTCTCTGGACACAGTCTGAAGTGGCCATCGTTGCGTTGGTTATGTTGTGATCGGCCGATGCAATATTATCTAAGCCATTTCTTAAGACATAAATCATGCCTGAGTACAATTCCTAGCATCACAGGTACCATCACTCTTACTCTTTAATAAACAAGCAAAGTTTTAAAACTATGCAGGTCTATGGCACAAATCACATTGGTGCACTATGTTACCTGGTATGGCATTTTATATGGAGAAGCATATTTTGATGACAGTTGGCTAGCATGTGAGGACTTCAGTATAGTGTTGGCCTCCTTGAATAGCATAACATACATACTAGCTGTACTTCAGAAAGTTTTCATAATCTTTAAGTTCATTGGTAACTTGAAAGTACATTATTTTTGTTTTATCCTGTTGGCTAGGCATTTCTGAAACAAAGCTTTCCCCCTGTAAGTGGGGACGGGGGCTTGAACCTGTGCCCTTGCACATTATAACATGTGCACTCAACCAGGTATGCCACCACCTGCCCCACCAGCAATTTACATTTAAGCAAAATGGTGATTTACTTTTTACCCATTTAATGTTTTTGAACATGTTGAAAAAGCAGTGGATGAGGAACAAACTCACTATGCTCCTTAAGATGTTAGTTGAAAATCTGATTATATTTTGAACTACCCTCTTAGTTTTCTCAGAGATTCTTACTCTTGCCTTAAATGTCTGCCCCCTGGATTCCAAGTTGGCTTGGAAACATTTCATCAAGGTACTCCTGGCCTGAGGCCCCAAGCAATTTTTTTCTACAGAGTAACTTCACAGAATTGTAAATTAAGAGAATTGACTAAAAAGAATTGAGAAAAAAGAGGGGCAGGGGAGGGTGGGGGGATGTAGGAGGAGTAAAACTATTAGTCAATAAAACCAGGTAACTCCTAGATACCTATGTGAAGTGTATATTTTTTTTAATTGGGAGGTTAATGATTTATAGTACAACTTTTGGCACATAGGTACAATTTCTCATCTCACCAAGATGGGTGTCTGCAAAGACACTCTCACTGCCAAATTTTATCCATCATTGTGTACCCAGATCTAGGTGTAATACTTGCTACAATTGTAGCACTAATATGCTATTGCAATTTGTGAATGTTTAATAGAAAGATGAAATGTAGTGAATTTCAATTTATCTGTGTGAGAGATTGCATTTTTTTTGTTTGATTTTGTTTTAGTTTTGAGGGATTTTCAAACATTAGTGTCTTAACAAGTACCTTTTGGGCCAACAAAATAGCTCACCTTAGTAGTTGCTTGTTTTTGCCATGCCCCAGGCTCTGGCTTGAATCCTGTTCCCATCTGCATTAGGACTCTGTGGTGTCTTTCCTTCTCTGCCTCATCTCTTTCTCTTTGTAGCTGGAAAAATCAGCCTGGAGTGGTAAAGTCCCCATCATGACAAAAGAAAACTCTTCCCTGCAAAAGGTGAGCATGTGAATGTATGGAGCCCTCAGAAACATTCTTGGCTGGGATAAGCAAATCACACATTTTAGTACTGTTTCAAGTACTTGCCTGAGAAAATTCTAAGCAAAACCCATCTTGCTTTACAGTTTCCCGTGTACTCCCTGTATGCCAGTAAGTCTTTCTCAAAATGGCGCTTTAGAAATGCAAAGCAAAAATGTCAATGAAACTTTTTACAGAGGTCTTCCTTCCTTGATGTCTGATGGATATGAAAAAATTCAATATGTTTTCAAATGTGAAAGACCTGTAAGAATATGTGAAATGGATTGTGCGCTTTTAAAATTATTGCAAAAGTTATGTAGGAATATGTGTTAGAAAGCAAAAGTAACATCTGGTCATCTGATAGTAGTTTAATGAACCACATTTCAAATCATGCACAGGGATTTATTAAAATACATTAAAAATCAGAAATGAATTCTTAGTAGCACACTGGAATTGATAAAGCAGTTTTCTGAGAATCACTAAGTGATTACACAGTTGCTGTTGTAGCATAACTGCAGTGCTTGAATTTTAGTAATACCAGATCTGTTATGACCATGTGTTCATTAGTAATATTTATATTACCTATTAAATCTTTAGTATCAATTATCCCTACCCTACAAACATACACATGTTCATACATAGACATGCACTTGTTACTATTGCTATTGATGGAAGTTTGTTAGAATTTCCTTTTGAATTATAGTTCTAAAACATTTATGTGAACACATCATTAGAAACTTCAATTTACTGTAAAGAAAACATATATATATATATATATATATATATATATATATATATATATATATTTGCTGGATTTAAGCCACATACAAGTTCTTTATTTAACTTTCTTATATAAGCACCAAATTGCCCTTTGAGGGCAATTATTGTTTGTTTTATCATCACAAGGAACAATTGTGTTGGCTTGTTTTTCCCCAATCATTTGAAAGTACTTGGAATGGGCCAAAGATAGATAGCATAATGGTTACGCAAAGAAACTCTCATGCCTAAAGCTCCAAAGTCCAGGGTTCAATCCATAAGCAAGAGCTGAGCAGTACTCTGGTAAAAAATAAAATAAAATTTGAGTGATACCAAAGAAGTTATTCAAATTAAATTTAATCAGATATGTTGCCTTGTACTTTTTTTTACTAAAATAATGAAGGAAATTTATTATGTAAAGAAAATAAATAATATAAACAAATGTGTGTGTTTGAAGCAGTCTTTATCATACATTTTTTAAAATTTCCTTATTGGGGAATTAATATTTTACATTCAACAGTAAATACAATAGTTTGTACGTGTATCACATTTCCTAGTTTTCCATATAACAAAACAAGTTTTATCATACTTCATCAGGAAGCAGACCATCAGCAGATGCTCTACCAAGGTGCTCAAGAAAAAAAATCAGTTTATTGACTCATATTATGTAAGTGAGAATCAGTACTACTTAGAGAAACCATAGCTTTAACATCTGTAGTCTACGGCCATACCACCCTGAACATGCCCAATCTCTCCTGACCTTGGAAGCTTTAATATATGTAATAATAAATTATCTCAAACAGAACTCAGCATCTTTTGATGATGTGTGCTAGGTTTTTTTTTTTTTAGTTAGGCATAATCACCTTTCAGAGAAATTCCATAATTCCTAATAGTGGTACTTGACGACTACTATGTCAGACTTCACAATTATTCAGTATCATTACAATTTTTTATCTTTATTTTATTTATGGGATAGAGACAGCCAGAAATTGAGAGGGAAAGGGGAAGTAGAAAGGAAGAGAGAGAGAGAGAGAGAGAGAGAGACCTGCAGCACTGTTTCACCACTCACAAAGCTTTCCTCCTGCAGGTGGGGATCAGAGGCTTAAACCTCAGGTCCTTGCATATTATAACATGTGAGCACAACAGGTGCACCACCACCCAGCCCCTTAAGCATCACATTTTTGTTTATTTATTTTTTTTAATGAAAAAACTGTTATTGGTCAAAAACTTTCAGGGGAATCTAATCAAAGATGAGTTTAGAAAATAACTGATCATAGTCAATGAAACAGTGAGACACTGTTTTCCAGCACACCATTGCATAGTTTGAGAACTTCTGCTCCAAAGACCAAACTTTGGTTGATCATTAATGTAAATATTATAAAATATGACAAATGGGGTCCAGGTGCTGCCACACCTGGTTGAAATCATATATTACAATGTGCACGGACCCAGGGACCCACGTTCAAACCCTTGGACCCCACGTGCAGGAGGAAAGCTTCACTAGCAGTGAAGCAGGTTTACAGGTGTCTCTCTGTCTCCCTTCCTCTTTATCCCCCCTCCCCATCCCTCTCGATATCTGGCTTCCTCTATCAAATGCATTTTAATCTGTAAATCACAGCTTTTTAAAAATAGAAAATCTAGGCAGTCTTCAAGAATGTGTTGAATGTGTAAAATCAAGAATTACAACCTTGTGAATTATAAACATGTTTATTTTAAACAAATGTTAAAATATATTTTCTTTGAAATAAGGTATGTATTATGATTCGTAAGCATAAGGGACTGTGTGGTGGTGAACATGGCTGAGCACTTGCTAGTGTACAAGGACCTGGGGTTCAGGTTCCTGGCCCCCACCTGTAGGGAGTAGGCTTCATAAGCAGTGAAACAGTACTGTAGGTATTTCCCTCTCTAATTCCCTCTTCCCTTTCATTTTTCTCTGTTTCTATCTAAAATAAATAAGCAAATAAGTAAAACCTAAAACAATCTTCCTTTAAAAAATTATAAATATTGTGACCAGGGACATGGGGCAGTGGATAAAGCATTGGACTCAAGCATAATGTCCTGAGATCAGTCCCCAGAATTCCATGCCGCAGGGTGATGCTCTAGTTATTACTTTCTTTCTCTTTTTTCACTCATAAACAATAGATATTTTAAATATCTGTAAACATAGCTGAAATACTACTTTTGAACAAGTCATTTAAGTTCAAGATATCGATGGTCCGTTTTACCAATGTAATTAGGTATCTGTTAGAGTTTACTTCTCATTTTGATTGATAAGATGTCTTATTCACACTGATTACTGAGAAAATATTTGTGACCAGTTCATCTTTCTGAGTTTTCATGTCTTCATCATGGTGGTGTACTGTGGCATTTATAGGTAAATTTTTCTTTTGCATGGCTTGTCCTGACTTCTTTGTAAACAAGAATATTGTGTCTTTTCTAACTCACAGAACTGGTGCCAAACTGCTCATAAGGGAATTTTTTTCAAATAATATAGCATTCTGTGTGCATTAATCTTACACTTTTCAGCATCAATTAACCCAGCAAAATGAGATGGATCAACTGGCTCAGTGTAAAGATGAAGTGGCTTTTATAGATGTTTTTTCTCAGACTGATAATGTGTGTTTGTCTTTGGATGATAATCATAATTGCATAATGGGCTAGTGACATATGCCAAGGCCTTAAAATATACCAGACACTATCATAAGCAGTATGAAAACATTTTACTTAAAGATCACAAGAACTACTGAATAGATATAGGTACAATCTGATGTTTCTTTCAAGCAACTGAGAAAGTGAAGAATGAAAGGAATCTGGTAATTTGCTGAGGTAATCTGATTCCTAAGTGGAATAAAACTCAAGCTTGTATAATTTAAGAGTCAAATTCTTAACTATATGATGCCATCAATGTAAAAACAAATAAACATTATCAAATGTGGCCCAACAGGTCATGCAGTGGTCTCAGACTCTTTAAATTCCATTTATTTTGAATAGAGACAGAAATTTAGAGGAAGGGGAGGTAGATAGGGTGACACCTGCAGCATTGCTTCCCACTTATGAGGCTTCCCCCTGTCTGCCGGTGAGGAGCGGGTACTTGAACCAGGGTCCTTGAGCATGGTAGCATGTGTGCTTTACCAGGTGTGCCACTGCCCCACCCCTGGCATTAGACTCTTGGGCATGAGTTCCTGAGTCTAGACTCTTAGCGTTGCATATGCCAGAGTGGTGATCTGGTTGTCTTTCATAATGTAGTGAACATGTAACGCTACTAACTATAGTAACTGCTGGGAAATTGTGCAGATGCATTCACATCTGCCATGTTTTCCCCTTAGGCTACTAATTCCCGTGAGAGTTGGGGCATTCTGGAAGTGCCTGTGGTATGAGTAATGTTCCAGAGGGAACAAAAATCTTTAAATTGTTCGCTGGTAAACACAGGTGCATTGTCAGTTTTCACTTGAAGATGTAAGCCCATCACAGCAAAACAGGAGAGCATATGGCTTATAAGCTTTTTAGAGCTTTCTCCTGCCTGAACTGTTGCCCACATAAATTTATAAAAGGTATCAATTGAGACAAACACATATTTTTGTTTGCTAAAGTTGGGTATGTGGGTGACATCAATTTGCCAAATAGCATTAGCTTTTAAGCCTCGGGGGTTAACACCAAAAGTCTGAATAGCAGGTGTTTTTATGAGACTTGCACAGGAAGAGCATGTAGATAGGATATGTTTTAATTGTGGTAATGGAACATCAGGAAATCGAGCTCGAACGCCTTTAAGATTAACATGGGTTAGGGAATGAAAGTCAGCAGGATCAGAGACAGAGACTAGGAGAGTTCCTGTGGAGGCAAGGCAGTCAACTGCAGCATTCCCCTCAGACAGGGAACCAGGAAGAGGGCTGTGGGAACGAAGGTGCTGAATATATAGTGGCTGGGTTCGAGAAGAGAGCATAGAGGAAATTTGAATCAAAAGAGGGGAAAGTGGGTTGTCAACCATTTTCACAAAGGAATGAGCAAGCCATCGAAGTAAGTTAACAGTAAACACACTGTCAGAAAAAAGGTTGAAGGATTCTGGTACAGCTTTTAATGCAAGGAAAACAGCATAAATTTCTTTGTACTGAGGGGAATTCTCAGGAAGCTCAGTAAAGAGAGGTTTAGGCGATTGTTTGTCTGGGTACTATATAAGGGCAGCAGCTCCCTTTTTTCCACCATCAGTGAAGACTGTAGGAGCAGAAGGAATGGGATCTTGAGAGAAAAGTTTAGGTGCTAGTAGAGGCAAAAGAGGTAAAGAAGCTATCAATTTATTGGAAGGAAAATGGTTATCTATTTGTCCTGGAAACCCCATGAAGCTTATGGCAAAGCGGGAATGATGGCATATGAGTCACTCTGTATCTGTGAGAGAAAAGGGCAGAATAATTAAATCCGGTTCTTTCCCTAAGACCTGCACAGATCTATTTCTCCCTTGGCGAACCATGAATGCTAACACGTCTATCTCAGTGAGGAGTCTTGGAGTTCCTCCTACTGGCATGTGAAGCCACTCAAGAACCCCATGGTCTTGCCACAATGCCCCTACTACTGTGGGGGTGGAGTTGAAGATTAGAAGGTTTACTGGAGAGGAGGGGGAGAATCGAACAAGGTGCATGTCCTGGAGGGCCTGGTTAACCCTTTCCAGTGCCAAGGAGGCCTCAGGAGTTCATTTACATTTTGAGGAGGGCTGTTTGTTTTCTTTTAACAGGTCAAACAGTGGTTGAAGGCAGCTTGTAGGCAGATAGAGATACTGCCTAAGCCAATTAAAATTTCCTAGAAAACTTTGTAAAGAAGCAAGAGTAAGGTTAGAAGGAAAGGTGACATTAGGTTTTAAGGGATGAATTTGCATTACAGAAATCTCTGAACCTAAGAAAGATATTGGAGGAATTAGCTGTATCTTCTCAGGAGCCACATTAAGGCCACTTTTCTTTAATGCAGGAATGAGAAAATCACGTAAGGCATAGAGATCTGTATTAAAATATCATCTGTATAATGAAAAACACTAAGGCCCTTATTAATATATGGGACAAGGGCAGATTTAACAGCCTCCTGACAAATTGTAGGACTATTGGCCATACCCTGGGGCAGCACCACCCATTCAAATCTGTCAGCAGGGCTGGCATTATTAATAAAAGGAACAGAGAAGGCAAAACGTTTACAATCATGCGGATGAAAGGGAATAGAGAAAAACAATCTTGTATATCAATAGCTATGATTGGAATTCCCGTGGGAATTGCAGAAGCAAGAGGCAAACCCCTTTGGGGGGAGCCCCAGACCTGCATGGTTTTATTTACCGCACGGAGATCTTACCACAGGCATTCCCTATAATCCACAGGGACAAGACACTGTCAAGAGGACCCATCAAACCCTTAAGGCTCAATTAAATAAAGATAAAGGAGGAATGTACCCCCCCAACATCCAGCTATCAAAAGCCTTAACTACGTTAAATCTCTTTAATATCTACAATAACTCGGACTTACCTCCTATTATTCTTCACTGGCAAACACCATCTACTCTCCCATCTATTAAGGTCAAATGGAGAGACCCACTCGATAAAATCTGGAAAGGGCCTGACCCTCTATTGACCATGGGTAGAGGTTTTGTATGCATTTTCCCTCATAATTACTCTAAACCTGTCTGGGTTCCTGCTCGCCATGTCCGACAATACCCTCATGATGGCACTGTTATCCCTGAAGAACAAGAAATACAAGAGGACTAGCTACAGGATACATCCCAGGATCCATAATATGACATGGCAGAACCTACAAAAGTTGGCTCACAGAGCCCTCTCTCCTACCCCTTCCCTGAATGTCTTATGTTATGACTGGCCAGTTGTGTTTTGTGAGTGAGTGTGTTGAATGACCAAAAATTTCAAACCATTGACACTAACATATGTTAACTCTCTAAGTTACCTGAGTCTGTTTATACTCCAATGCAAAAATGGTTAAAAATCAATATATATTTTAACTATAATTAGTCTAAAGATCCTGCTGTAGAAACTGCTACAGGAGGTCACATTAGGTGACCTTTTAACAAAATCAAAGATATTCAAACCAATTATAATCATCGAGGTATCAATTATAGTAAACCTCTAACTTGTTACAAGTTTTATTTTTTTTCACAAGTAAGTGATTACAGCTATCAAGCCTTCATATGAGGAATCATCTGTTCATATGGTAAGGTATTAAACTGTAAGAAGTTCCTCCATATCCAACCTATGTGAATTAACAACATTCACATATTCTTTTTTTTTTTAATTTTTTAAATTTATTTATTTTCCCTTTTGTTGCCCTTGTTGTCTTTTTATTGTTGTTGTAGTTATTATTGTTGTTGTTATTTATGTCGTCATTGTTGTATAGGACAGAGAGAAATGGAGAGAGGAGGGGAAGACAGAGAGGGGGAGAGAAAGACAGACACCTGCAGACCTGATTCACCACCTGTGAAGCGACTCCCCTGCAGGTGGGGAGCCAGGGGCTCGAACCCAGATCTTACACAGGTCCTTGCGCTTTGTGCCACATGCACTTAACCCGCTGCGTTACCGCCTGACTCTCAACATTCACATATTCTTGTACACTTAACTGGTGTATCTTGTCTTGCCACCGTAAGCCATGCCTTTGTCAGCCAACAATTTAAAGACATTTCCCTTTATAACATCACCCATGCCATGGACATCCTTTACTACCCCCAAAGACAAATGACTGTTCCCCTAGACATCACATCCACTGACTGCTTCCCTTAGACTTAAGATATGATCCCACTTCTTCATACCAATGGATACATTCCCCCTTCCTTACCTGTCTACCCTTAGTTGTGGGACCCTAGCTTGTTTTACTTCTTCTGCTCATAATAGGTCCTATAATTCTTTTTTTTCAACATTTTAATTTATTTATTTATGAGAAAGAGAGGAGGAAAGAGAAAGAACCAGATATCTTTCTGGTACATGTGCTGCCAGGGATTGAACTTGGGGCCTCACGCTTGAGAGTCTAACGCCTTATCCACTGCGACACCTCCCAGACCATGGTCCTATAATTTTTAACAAGCTCATGGCCTTTTGAGGCAACAGATTGATGCCATAAAGATGCAATCCATACAAACTCACTATCATAGCCTGGACATGGCAGAATATTGAGTTGCTGTGGAGGATTTGCCCCTCCACCAGAACGTCCACCATGTAGAGGGCTGGCTAGCCAATGACGGGTAAGAGGAAACTAGCACTATCCAGTCAACCTAAGACAGGGCACCTGGTACTACTGGGAAAAAATGACCAGGTGTTCCAATGACGGGTAAGATGGAAGGCTGATCCCCAACCTAAGACAGGCACAGTCCACCATGCCACAAAACAAAGTCCGCCAAACATCAAAACATGATATAAGACAAGGGGACATGTGGGGAGTCACATGTGCCCTCAAGGTTGCTATTGGCATGGCCATAGAGTTTATGTTAAAAGATAGTTCCTGGGAATCGGGCGGTGGTGCAGTGGGTTTAGCGCAGGTGGCGCTAAGTGCAAGAACTGGCTTGAGGATCCCAGTTTGAGCCCCCGGCTCCTTACCTGCAGGGGAATCACTTCACGGGCGGTGAAGCAGGTCTACAGGTGTCTTTCTCTCCCCCTGTCTTCCCCTCCTCTCTCCATTTCTCTCTGTTCTATCCAATGACCACAATATCAGTAATAACAACAATATAATTATATACAATAAAACAACTAGGGCAACACAGGCAAGATACAAAAAAAAGGGGGGATAAGATAGTTCCCACCTCCCTACACCTTAAGAGTCTTTGTTAAAAGATAAGTTCTTTTTCCCCATGAATCACCCAGGACCTTCCAGATAACGGCTGACTACCATGACAAATAATATAAAATATAATCATAAATGAATAGGAAAGATACATCCCCTAATACTCAGTTGGTCAAGGCACCAAACCTCTTTTTCTATAAAGCATTCAAATCAGATGCCCTGCTAACCACGAGAAGCAGATTGTTTGTGTTTCTTCCACATGAATCCCAGAAAAAAAAAAAACCATCTGGACCCCTGCACACCCTGACATCACCCACTAGATGGCACGACTACAGTGGCACACCCCCCGAAACCCTAGGTGTCACCTGACGTGATCTGAAGAACCTGATTCACAGACTCCAAGGACAGAACCTTTTTACTGCCTGTCTGCCTTTCCTGCTTTTGCTTTGACCTCTCACGTTTTGGTGGTTCCAGCTCACTTTCTACAGAAAAGCAAAATTCCAGAGGCTGACCTTCCTCATGCAGCATTTCATCCCCTGCCATTTCTCCCCCTAGTCGCATACTTTGGACTGAGACTTTTATCGGACTTGCTGGTATACTCTTTGGACACTTTAAACAATTTTACCCTTTCTTTCTTCCCTTCAAGTTGCTGGTTTTTCATAGACTGACCCTGAGTAGTTCACAGACTTAACACACTGTTTCCCTGGGCATTAGATAAAAGGAAAGGGGGAGATGCTGGGAAATTGTGCAGATGCATTCACATCTGCCATGTTTTCCCCTCAGGCTACTAGTTCCCATGAGAGTTGGGACATTCTGGGGTGCCTGTTCCGCCATGTTATGCCTTCAGGACATTGTCTATATCCCCGTGATATCTGGAGTGCTTTGGTCACTCCTCCCCCCACCCATTCTCAAGAGAGTTATCATCCTATCCTGGAGTGCTATGGTTACTCCTCCCCCTTCCCATTCTCGTGAAAGCTACTCCTATAGAAACCCTTAGTTTTCCGCACCTCGCTCTCTAGCCAGTGCTTCACTCCGGTGTTCAGACACAGGAAAGGTTACTGCATGAGGCAGCCATTTTCGCTACCTCCACGTGGCCCAACCTGCTTCTCTAGCACCCAACTCTGAGGTGCCAGTGCAAATAAAGATTTGTGTTTCCTCTTTGCTCTGGACCCCCTCTCTCTTCTCCATGGCCCACGCACAACAACAAGAAACCATAGTGCTCCTGTATAGTGTGATAAAGACAGAGATATATGTATACATATAAGACGTCATATAAGATATATGTATACATATACGTCATACATATATACGTCATACATATAAGATATATGTATACATATATACGTCATACATATAAGATATATGTATACATATAAGACGTCAACTCGAACCTGACTGGACAATGGAGATGTAACCTTGAAACCAGAGGCAAGCTAAATATAAGTAAAGGCTCAGAAACCAGCTGGATGAAGCCCCTTCACCATTACTGACCGGGATGCTACCGGTGGTGCTAAAAATTAAGCACACGTGGCTAGGCTAAGGAGCTGCTTCCCAGCTTCCATAGACCCCCGCTCGTCCTGTCTCACCAGCAGGTGAAGGACCTCCAGTCTGGCAGCATATCGGATGGTGACCACATTGTGATCCTTGCCTGTGAACAGCTAACTAGTAAGGAGAGGTATCAGGTTGACTGTATTGTGTGAATTGTGTGACCCTTCTTTGGTATCTAAAATAAGTAAAGAATTATTGCTTAACCCTGACACACTCTTGGAGTGAGTCCTTGCTCTAATTCCTTACTTTTGACACATAAATAAATAAATAAATAAATATGTATATATATATCTTTCAAATTATTATGATATAATGAAAATTATAGCTACAAGATTTGAAAAATATTAAAAAGTTTGGTAAGAGAGACTGAGTTCAGATTTCAGATGCTAATTAAGACACTGATTTAATTTCATCTCAAACACCACTGTTTTTGGTGTTTAGAATCCTGTGAAAGAGAGAGAGAGAGAGAGAGAGAGAGAGGGAGGGAGGGAGGGAGAGGGAGAGGGAGAGGGAGAGGGAGAGGGAGAGGGAGAGGGAGAGGGAGAGGGAGAGGGAGAGAGAGAGAGGCTGGAAAGATAGCACAAACAAAGCTGTACTGAAGTTCATGCCTGAAGTTCAGATGTCCCAGGTTTATCTCAGACACAAGCCAGAGCTGAATATGGTTTATGGTGGCCTCTTTTCTTTCTCTTTCTCATTCAAAAAAAGAACAAAACCAAAAAAAAAGTCTCTTTTTAGACAGAGAGGCAGAGTGAAAAAGACCACAGTTTCAGAATTTCCTTCAATCCAGTGAGGGCAGGACGGGAACTTTGGTAGTGCACATAGTGAAGAAGCATAATATCCAGTGAACTGTTTTCCCAGGTCATAAATGAAGAAAGAAAGAGAGAGGGGGTCTTCCACCATACCATGGCAGTGGACGATACACAAACCTCCTTAGGGCACTGTAGTGGAAAATGGGACATTTTATTATCACAGTTATAAGTTTATAAAGGGGTAGGTATGCAGGGTCAGTAGCCAAGCTGGCCAAGGAGACCAATATCTCCTTATAAGGGAAAAGAGAGCAAGCCAATGAGAAGGTATGGTTGGTGATGCAGGAATGGGGAAATAGAAATTTAAGGAAGGTGAAACTCACCAGAGGGAGGAGGGGTGGGGTGATGCTTAGAGGCTTTTTGGGCATTAAAGCCAGCCTCCCCTGCTCTGCTTGTTTTGCCTGAAATATCCCCACCACGTTATCCCCTCAGGGTATTGCTAATTCAGTTAAAACCATAGCAACAGTTGCTAAGGATGCTTCTACTTTCCCAGCATGCATTTTGCCTCTCTCCACCTCCTTTCCTAGCCAATCCCATTCCTGACTTGCCACTTCTGTCTTTACCCTATAAATCCCACTGCTGTTCTGGCTTGCTCTCTTTCTCTTCCATGCCTTGACCCAGAGAAGACCTAGAGAAGGGCTGATGGGCATAGTGGGAGGCGGCCATTTTGCTAGCTCCACATGGCCTAAACCACTGTGCTCACACCCAACCCTGGGGCATCCGTGTGAATAAAGAACTGCGTTCCCAGCTCAGCCATGAGTTCCTGGTCATCTCTCTCTCCCACCCACGAAGCTAGCCCAGTAGACAGTAGATGACAAATAAGTTTTGTTGGCAAAAATATACTACTATTCCACCATATATATTAAGCACAAAAAATATGCAGTATAAATAAAAACACAGATCCTACTTGCCATGCAAAATATCTATAAAGTTGAGAAATAGTTTTTAATGAATCCATAGAGAGTAACTTAAGTTTTTTTAAAAAATAAAAATAAATAAACTCTGGAGCAGAGCAGCATAACTATATAATATTCTCTCAATTTATAGCCAGAACAAAAAAAAATCTTAATTTTAGCTAAAGTTGAATATTTTCAGGAGAGAGAAAGTTTAGAGAATATGAGTGGACTCCTCTCAGTCTCTCAAATCTGACTCACAATCTGAGGGGACTAAAATTCCAACTTGATCCAATGCAAGTGAGCATTTCTCCATATATTCATGAGACTCACTGTGACACCTAGTTGGATGTGTCTGTTGGCTTTAGCATATGTCCAAAGTGTCAGAAGTAGTGTTCTTCCATATCCCAAACTCAAGGAATGTGGGATGGGGTAAGAGTAAACATCTGTCCCTGGCTAAAGTTTCTTGTCTCCATATTTCATTGTTTGTTTTCCTTTTTAATTCATTGATTTATTTCTATTTTCACCAAGGTTATTGCTGGAACTTCATGCCTGCATGATGAATCCACAGCTCCCAAAAAACCATTGCTTCTTCCTTATCTCTTCCCTTCTCCTCCCCCCACTCTTCTCCTCTCCTCCTCTCTCCTCCTCCCCTCCTCTTTCCTCCCCTCCCCTAACCTTCCCTTCCCCCTTTATTTTCTTTTCCTTCTCTTTCTTTTTTCTTCTCTTTCTTTTTCCCCTCTTTTTTTTTTGGAGAGAGACAAAGAAAAAAATTAAGAGGGAAGGAGAGATAGAGAGTGAAAGAGAGAGACCTACAGCACTAATCCACCACTCATGAAGCTTCCCCCTCCCCACCCCTTCCCAAAAGTGGGGACTGGGAACTTAACCTCAGTCCTTACTGTGTGCACTCTGCTGGGTACACCACCACCAGGCCCCCTTTACCTTATAATTATTTTTCTGTTACTAGGGTTATTGCTTGGGCTCAGAGTCTGCAAGATGACTCCACCCTTCCCTGTAGCCATTTTTTCTCCTTTGACAAAGAGTAAGACATAGAGAGACAGAGATGAAGAGAGACAGAGAAGGATCAATATTTGCAGCAGTACTTCACTGCTTGTAAAGCTTCCCCCCTGCAGGTGGGGTGGGGATTGGGGGTATGAACCAGGGTCCTCCTGCATGGTAATGTGTGTGCTCTGTTGAGTGCTCCATCACGTGGTCTTTATGGTCACCATTTTCACATTACCATTTTGATGAATGGTTATTTCACCGTAACTCCTAATAAGGTCATTCAAATAGGACTTATCCATAGGATTTGAATGGTTAGCTAAGAAAGGTCCTGCACATTGATAGAAATTATTGACAAAGTATCTCATAACCAATATATTTCAAATAATCAGAAATATTTAGAAATTGTCACTCTTGTTATGTGATTTTAAGACTACAACAGGATGGATAAATTGTGGAATCATGTCTTTCAGTCCCACATTTGCCTGCATAGCTGAGTATCCTGGCCAAAAGTTTAACATATCTGCTGTCAGTGAAACAAGCTGGGTATTAGTGATCAATATAGGCTAAGGCCGACATTCCCCTATCATGTTTTATAAGCCAGGAGAGCTTGCTAGGATAATTATAGAGAAAGGCATTTTGTAATTTCTGTGCCTCAGTTTTGAAGGAGTCTTTAGCTGATCTCCCAACTTCTGGGCAGCCACATCATTCAAGAAAATATTCAGCTTCTTGAACTTCATTTTATTCACCAGGACAAAAAAGGGACAAATGTCTTCCTTCAGGGTTTTCATTATGTTCAAAGGAAAGCAAAGTGCACAACAGCTGAAATATGTATCTATTTAATACATATGAAAGAGACCTGGGCTAAATAGTTTATGTTTCACCTGCTAGTAGTGATACCATTAAAAACAACCATAGTAGCATATCAATTTTGCATTTTTACAGCACAGAGATGGACACATTGTGGTAAATTTAAAAAGTCACTATATTCACATAACTGGCCTACCAGAGGAAGAGAGGATGAAGAAGTAAACATCCTAGAGGAAATAATAGAAGAAAACTTCCCAGCCCTAAACAACATAAAGGACATTAAGATTCAAGAGGTCCAGAGAATCCCAAACAGAATCAACCAAGAACTGAAGACACTAAGATACATCATAGTTACAATGAAAAGAAGTAAGGATAAAGAAAAATAAGAGAGACATGGACCTGAAGCACTGTTTCACAACTCCTAAAGCTTTCTCCCTGTAACTGAGGACTGAGGACTTAAAGTGGATCCTTGCACATTGTAATGTGCACTTCACCAGGTGTGCCACCACCTGGTCCCATCTATAAAGATTTTGAAGTGTAATTTCACCTCCACTAAAAGCATTACCACAGCCTCACCTCTACAGAAATCCCACTAGAGTTCATTGGACAACCTCTCCCTCTGTCCCTTTTCCCCACACATGCACCCTTTTTTGATCTGAGATCTGTTAAGTCTCCTTTTTGTTACACTTATTTTCTTAATTTTATTTATCTCCCCTTATGGATGAAGTCATTTTATATTTTAATTTGATGTGAGTCCTTTTAGTATCTCCTATAAATTTGGTTTAGAGGTGATGAACTTAGTCACTATTTTCATTCTTTCTTTTTTTTTTTTCTGTTCAGGTGATTCATGGTTTACAGTTGATAGTAAAATACAGTTGGTACCTGTGTAACATTTCTCAGTTTTCCACATAACAATTCAATTCCCCCTATGTACTCTTCCATTTCTAGAATCTCTAGTATTTCAGAAGCTTTATTATGTGAGATTTATTGTTCTCTTAGTATTGTCCTTAAGGGCAATTTGTCCCAATGACTTCTTGCCCATGTCATCACTTTATTCAGAAGGATGGGAAGTTGAGTATGGTGGGGAAAGAGGAGAAGATAAGAAACACTAAGAATTCTGATTTTGGGAGTATTGGGCAAATATATATTTTTTTAATTTCCTAATTGGGGAATTAATGTTTTACATTCCACAGTAAACACAATAGTGTGTATGTGCATAACATTTCCCAATTTTCCATATAACAATACACCCCCCACTAGGTCCTCTGTCATCCTTCTTGGATCTGTATTCCCCCACCCACCCACACCAGAGTCTTTTACTTTTGTGCAATAAGCCAATTTCAGTTCAGGTTCTACTTGTGTTTTCTATTCTAATCTTGTTTTTCAACTTCTGTCTGAGAGTGAGATCATCCCATATTCATACTTCTTTTTCTGACTTATTTCACTTAACATGAATTTTTCAAGGTCCATCCAAGATTGGCTGAAAATGGTGAAGTTACCATTTTTTTTATAGCTGAGTAGTATTCCATTGTGTATATATACCACAACTTGCTCAGCCACTCATCTGTTGTTGGATACCTAGGTTGCTTCCAGGTTTTGGCTATTACAAATTATGCTGCACCATCTGTAATAGACAAAACCTGGAAGCAACCCAGGTGTCCAAAGTGGCTATAAAAGTTGTGGTATATGCACAGTGGAATATTGGAGTACTACTAAGCTATTAAAATGGTAAATTTGCCTTTTTTATACTATATTGGATGGAGCTTGAAGAAATCATGTTCAGTGAGAGCAACCAGATAGAGAAGAATATGGGATGATCTCACTCATAGACAGAAGTTGAAAAACTAGAACTGAAGGGGAAACACAAAGCAGAACTTGGACTGAAGTTGGTGTAATGCACTAAAGTAAAAGACTCTGGGGGCTGGGGGGAAGGTTCAGGTCCTGGAACATGATGACAGAGGAGGATCTAGTGGTGGCTGAATTGTTAAGTGTAAAACTGAGAAATGTTACACATATACCAACTATTGTATTTTACTGTCAACTGTAAACCATTAAGGTCCCCTCAATAAATAAATTAAAAATATTTTTAAAAGAGAAATAATCACTTATGCTATAATAACTCCAGAGAGAACACCCCAGATTCTTCTGATAGCACTTCCAGATTAACAATTGGCTTAGACATTCCTTTATACAATTGCTAGTGTTACTGTTATAGAAAATATATTGTCCTTTTAAAGAGTGCTAGAAGGTCAGGTGGTAGTATGCTAGGTAAAGCACATGTACAAAGACATGGGTTCAAACTCCTGGTCCTCCTGGGGGGAGGGAGGTTGAATAGTGTTAAATAAATGCTACAGGTCTCTCCTCCTCCTCTTCTATTGCTTTATCTATGTATAAGGATAAAAAATGGATGCCAGAAATGGTAGAATCACCAAGCAGGTACAAGCACACAGTGATAAGCCTGGTGGAAAAAAAAAAAAAAGTAATGCCTTTTCCTTGACTATTGAAATATAATGTGCTTAGTGTAGTAAATCAGCCATACTTCTACTTCTAAGGAAACCACTATTTCATTTCTGTATGTTTCCTTTCAAATGTATATATATAATTTGGTTCAGGGTTTCTCTGCTCCAGGTTGACATGTTCAGATAAAGAGACAGAGAAAGAGGGAAAGATTACAGTACCAAAGCTGCCCACCCCCAGTGCTGTGGGATGTAGGCTTGAACCTGGGTCGTGTGTATGAAAAAGCAGGTGTACTATGCAGGTGAGCTATCTTGCTTTTTCTATACACATTGTTTTGTAAAACATTGTATATTTTACTTTGGATTTCTGCTTTATTTTATGCTTTGGTTTCTTATCTCCTTAGCACTTTTTGAAATGATACCTGTAGTACTTCATCCTAAATCCAGTATTCAGAATTCTATCCTAATACTATCTTCCTCTTGACCTCTTTACCCCAAGGAGCTGAAGAAATTCTTTTTGAAGCACTGAGTTAATATCAGGACAAGGGATATAAGGACTTGAAGCACTTTCCAGGTAATCTTTGATAACAAAACACTTCAGGTACAAAAAAAAGCAGAGCTTTTTATTTAGAAAGTTGGTTTAAACTGAGAGCACTTCTCTCTCTTTTGTTGACCAAGTCTTCCTTCTTGAAAAGACACTTTTGAAGCAGATAAAGGGATTTACACTCTCTATTCACAAGGCATTTTGTCTTTGTATTCTCTATTCTCCTGATGGCAAACTGAGTGTCATTAACCAAGGAGTCTCTCTCCTGATGACAGAGGTGGGTCCCCAGTGAAAGGAATCAAGTGAAGGTGAAATAGCACAAGATTTTGTAACCATAGTTACTTTAAGTCTAAGATTATAAATGCATTGTTTCCATCATGAAAAATGCATTAGCGTTCCTTTATGCCCAGACTTAGAAACCTTGTTATCATGGCTAGACTGTTTACTTACTTATCTCTGAAGGAATGACTAGGTTTAATTAACACTTAAACATTAACCTTGAAGACAAGTCCTAGGAAAGGATGGGGGTCAGGGGGTGTACTGAACTCTTTGGAAATAGGATAGAATAATCCCAAAGACATGCTTAAATTCTGAGAGAAGAAAAAAGAAATCTTTCATAGCAGTCTCTTCAGCAATGTGTACCTACTGATTCAGAAAATTCTCAGATGACCTCCTGTGACATTATACATGCACCTGCATGAAGTGAAGGATGAATTGGGAGTATCCTTCTTAAAAACAAGACTATTGTAGACCTGGAAGCTAATCATTCATTCAGCTGCAGCAGATATTCTCTCATAAATGGTGAACCATCATGGCAGTCAACCACAGGAATGATTTATATTTCAAAACAATGAAATCTAACATTCTTTTGTGAGAAAGTTGTTTCCACATGTGGGGAAATGGCTGCCTCAGATATTTATTCCCCTTAGGGACAAACATCCTGAGAAGTGCACAGTTTTATGATTTGCACCAAGAGGCCACTTGTGAACTTCAATATCTCTTTGTAGAAGTATGGTGTTGTTGCTATTTCCATTGAGTGTGTTGAGGTGAGAATGATTGCATACATTGTCTTTGTTTACTAGAAGTTTGCAGGACAAGGAAATTTTAACAGGCTTTCTTAAAAAAAAAAAAAGTAGTCTAAACTTTAGTACTGGCCTTACTTGAGATATTTTCTTTTCTTTTTATTATGATAAAGAAAAAATAAGGTGCGAGAAGGTTAATGAGGCTAGAGAGATACCTACAGTCCTATCCACTGCTCAAGGATTACTCCACCAGCTTAAAGGAATCATGGTAAGTGAGATCAGCCAGAAAGAGAAGGATGAATATGGGAATGGTCTTACTCATAGACAGAACTTGAGTAATAAGAACAGAAGGGAAAACACAAAGCAGAACTTGGTCTGGAATTGATGTATTGCTCCAAAGTAAAGGAATCTGGGTTGCAGTGGGGGAATGTTCAGGTCCTGGTACATGATGGAGGAGGAGGACTTAAGTGAGGGCTAGATTGTTATTTGGAAAACTGAGAAATGTTACACATGTACCAAACCAATCACTGTATTGTACTGTTCACTATAAACTATATGTCCTTCGCAGAAAGCTACAAATGCAAACACACACACACACACACACACACACACACACATTAGGTATACAAATTCATTCTTCAGATTGTGTTCTAACATACTCTTTATATGTGTTTCTCATAAAAAATAAGTCCTGGGGGCAGGCTGTGGCATACCTGATTGAGTGCACATGTTACAATGCTCAAGGACCTAGGTTCAAGCACCTGTTTTTTGGGGGGTGGGATAGGGTGTGCAGGGCAGGTGGATGTTCAAGTGCTTCATCCTTATTTCTAAAGAAAATTGTTTCCTTTTTCTCCTTTTACTTTTTCCCTCTTTTAAATCTTTGTCAAAAACAATAAACTTTTATAAGTCTAGTCTGTTCCAATGATCTGTTTGATCTTACGCCATAAACATGCTATCTTAATTACTGTACTTTTATATTAAAACTTGAACATCAGTAGTGTCAGTCTTACAACTTGTTTTTCTACTTCACTGTTACTTTGCTTATTCTAAGATGTAGCTAAGGATTACGTCTGTAGATTTTTCTGCACATGCTCTTTCTTTCATAAAATGAATCAAGTTTAAAATTAAATTTAAACACTGAAAAGTTGTCATTTAATCTAAGTACTAGTTTTTACCTGGGCTAAAACTTTCTGTTAGAAGCTGGGTAGTAGCATAGCCAGTAAAGTATACACGTTACCATGTGCAAGAACCTGGGTTCAAGCCAGCCCCCCACCACTACCTGCAGGGAGAAAGCTTCACAAGTGATGGAACACAGCTGCAGGTGTCTCCATTTATCTCCCTCCCCCTTTCTTTCTCAATTTCTCTCTCCTTTTACCAAAAAAAAAAAAAAAAAAGTTTTTTTTTACTGTGTCCAATTTTTTTTTTTTTAAGGAAGGAAAGAAGGAAGGAAGGAAATGGTTTCAGGGAATATTTGAGTTATTATATAGGCACTAATTCCCATTGGTAATCCTCATGTCAATAAGAAAAAAAATTAAACTCTCACCTTAATATATTAGAGTATATAATAATTGGGCATGAAAACTGGTCTCATAAAGTGGACCCTAACTTTACAATTGTTTTTCTTTCCACTGTGTTGGTTGTAGAGGCAATCTGATTAAAAAAAAAATTCTCCACTTTGATGAAAACAATGTACTATTTGTATTAGAAATATTTATTTGCCTTTATGACTTTAATATAAAAGCTTTTCAAAATCTGAAGAACAATTCACAGACTATTCACAAGGATGCTAAGGATTCAGAAGTGATTGGTGTAATTTAATTCACTTTGTCTTGCCTTCTAGCATGCCTTGAATACTATATTCAAAGTCAAGTATAGAATTGAGAGGTAGCACAGAAGATAAGACAGTGAGCTCTCAAGCCTGAGGTCCCAGGTTCATTCCCTAGCATCACAATCCTCAGAAGTAAGCAGCACTGATGACCTCTTGACTTTAGATGTTTGGTTTCTGGAACCACTATGCTGTTTCTCCAGCCTGTGCCCCCAGCAGTTATTAAAAGAAGCTTTCCCAGGGTTAATGATGCACTCGTGTGGTACCAGGACTTGAATGTGGGCAGGTGCACCCTACTAGTAAGCTATCTTTCTGACTCTATGAGTTTGTGGATTCAACATCTCTTGAAAGTACACTGTCCCACCCAAACAAACATTCTTTGAATTCAAAATGACTGTTTATTGAAGACATCAGTTCACTTAATGTAAGATCCAGACAGTAGTAGTAATAGTACTCAGTCCTGTTTTCTTAGAAGCCTATAAGTTTTACTTACTGCAAATGGCCTTGCTATTAACTGACTAGTGGTCCTTTTATAAGGCCAATCAAGTGTCAGACTTTATAAATCAGACTGATGTAATAATCATAGCTAAAGCCATAGCTGTAACTTGCAACTATGTCCTAAACTGACAAACAGATAGGAAACTCAAATGGCTACACATATATTTAACTTGGATCTGCACATTTCTCTGGTCTTGTCCTCACTTCATCTGCCCATCTTTCCACTTTCTACCCTAATAGTAAAGTGTTCAGTTAAAATCACAAAGGATTTGAGGAATCAATTAAAGTATTTGAAGAAAAATTGTTGAATCAGGGAACTGAGGGGTAAGGTAAATCAAAATTACTATTTTTTTATTTTGCATCAATCATTACAACTTAGTCCAAATTCACGCTAGACATATCTTGTCTAGAGCTTAGAGCAGTCAGGATCATAGTTTACTAAGTAGGTTATGGATTCCTTAAGCTACCACTCCTGTGAGTGTATGTATTAGGATATGAATGTAATAAGTGGAATTGTTGGGACATGAACATAATTAGCATATGGTTGATATCAGCTTGATGAGCATACTATGGACTTATGCAAACACATAAATGATTGTAGGTTTATAGAAAGTTATTTAAGCAGGTGTCTGCTGGATGTAGCACTCTGTTCCTGCTGCCCTTGCCTGCTCTTCTCCCCAGGACCTGTCATACTGCTTCCCCTGGGGCCTAACCACCTGTAGCCAAGCTCTGGTAACTAGCTTATGGACTCATGGCTCCTGCCCATCATGACTAACCAATCTTTGTCCCTTTGCTTATTTTGCTGTACCAAAATAACCTCTAGGGAATAAACCTGCTGATTATTTAAACACAAAACCTATATATGGTTTAATTTTTTAATCACAATATGTGTATATGTATGGCATCATTTATCCTATTCTCTTCTGGCCAACTACAATAGATACACTACTCTTCCTCTTATTTATTTATTTATTTGCTGCCAGAAGTATTAGTGGGCCTCAGTGCTTACATGACTCCCACTTCTGGTGGCCATTTTTTAGTCTCCTTCCTTCTGTTTTTGCATACAGTCAAAGGAGTTGAGAGGGACAGAAGAGACAGGGAGGTAGACAGTGTTAAGATTCTGACAGAAACTTAGCGGGGGAGGAGACACAAACATTCAAATCAGAGCAGCTATGTTTAGTACATATTTGCCATATTTTTCTGAGAAAAAAAAATCCAATTTACAGGGAAAAGATTAGCTCAAACTCCACTGAAAGCTTTGTTATGGAAGAAATGGTTTACTTAAACCTGGGCTTAAGTGAAAGTCATAACTGCAGAGAGAGAAATTTAGACTATTTTTTTTCTTGGGGGGATTAGTGTTTCACAGTCATCAGTGAATACAATTGTTTGTACATGCATAACATTTCTCAGTTTTCCATACAACAATGCAAGCCCCACTAGATGTGTATTTTACCTTCTTGGTTCTTTATTTTAGAGACAAGTTTCAAGCATGTGTGATTTATCTGCTCCCAGGCAATAATTCTGTTAAGATAAGGAGATAGAGACAGAGATGAGAGAGACAGAGAAACATCATAGCACAGATACTTTCTCTCATGCCTGGTTACCTCCTGAGACTAGAACCTGGACCACAGATGAAGTAAGGTTTATGACTGTGTTTTACCTTATAAATAAGTGCTTTATTATTGTGTGTGAGAGGGGAGAGAAAGGGGGAGGGAGGGAGGGAGAGAGAAAGAGAGAGAGTGAGAGAGAAATGTATGTAAGGAGTGAGATGAGAAGTAGAGAATAATTCCTTCATAAAAAAATCACAAGTACCTACTCAGCAGAGAAGAGAGACAACATAAAACTGAATCGGAGGCTAAAATTGACTTGGAGTTTTACATTTGTATTAGAAATGTGCTTTCACTCATATGTGAACTATAGATAAGTGAAACACATGAACTTGCAAAGAAAAAAAGTAAAAATGGGACCAACCTGTTTCTAAGACTTTGAGAGAACTATGGTGATAATGCTGGGTAGTGAGGGGAGGGTTGGTGATGAGTGTTGTATGGAACTATACCCTGTTATTTCTTTTTGTATAATTTAATCTTTTTATGTAGAGACAGAAAGAGAGAAACTGAGAAGTAATTGAGCTAGGAGAGAAGCAGCCACCTGCAGCATTGCTTGTGTAGGGCACCTGCCCACCTCCAAGTCCTTGCGCACAGGTAATATGTGTGCTCTGTGGAAAGTGCCACCACCCAGACCCCCTCAGCCCTTATCATATTAGTTTATCTTGTAAATAACTAATACAATTATTTTTTAAAAGTGATATAGACTTTGAGTAGATAAATGGAAGGTGCTTAGAAATCATCTGGGAAGCGACGCCATCTTGAAACCAGTCTTGATTTCTAATTTTAGTTTCATCATGACTGGGATTGGGAATTTGTAAATTGCAAAACATAAGAATGCCATTCTTATCCTGACTCTGGCTTCTTGACCTGAGAAGGGAACCATTAGGACAAGACAGGGTCTACATTTCCTTTCAGTTCTAACAGTCTGTAATGAAAAACTCCAAACATCAGTGTTAGACACAGGTCATATTACTTAGCATATTACTTAGTATATATGTATATAGATATACATATATATGTATGTGGTAATAAAATTTGGCATTAAGTTTTATAAAGAAATGAGTAATCAAGAGATGGGTGCGATGTTTGGACTTCAAGTTTTACCATCCAAAATGATAAATTATAATTAGTGCTGAACTTACATGAATTAACTTGCTTTCTCTGCTCTGATTTCAGGAATTCTCCTTTCTCCTAATCTCAGAACACTTGATGCTTGGGTCTACCATGTGGCAAGCTATCCATCACATTACATCTCTTCTGCTTCTGTGCCAGTAGAATCCAGACATGATCTTAACAATAATGAAAACAGTGACCATATCAACATATCAATGCTCAGAGGTTTTCTAATCCTCAGAAGAGCAGCGCAAAGTAGGCATTTCCTTGCTTGAAAGTTAAGACATAGTCACATTTCATTAACTGTCCCACAAGCACCAAGCCCAACACCTGGAACACAGTTGATGTTCATTGCATTTAGTTTTGATTGACTGAAATGTGGCAGTGGGTCCTCTCCATCTCCTTCTAATATATGTAGTTGCTTGATTTATAAGAAATTTCTGTCCCTGGCTGTGGTTAGCTCTTGAATTTATGTCTGACAAGAACACTATAGCATTTGGCAACTCTGCAATGATAGTTGATGTGTGATTCATTGGGGGTGGAGTGGGGTGGGAGAACAGACATTTCCTATTCAGACTTTGAGTTCCTGGGTCTTAGGGATCATTAATCATGTCTCTAGGAATGTGGGACTGAGAAGACAGACGCAGAGGTGAGATAATTTTATCTAAATCACTCCATTGTTTCCTGATATCATCTTATTGCCTACTGGTAATATTTTCTACAGCCGCTCCACAACTGAAGGAGATGAATACAGTCTGGTGTTTGTTCACCTGAAGAGAAAGTCTGTCAGACAGGAAACAGGGTCCAAGCTGGAATCAGTAGGTACCAGAGATCCAGGATCCTATGGCCCTTCCAAATTGCCAGGATGTTGTCTCAGTAAGTCACATCTATCTTTATCCCAAGGAAACTGCCTGGATTGGCACACAATGGAAGACTCAGAGGAACACACCCTTCTCAAAAGAGCTCTAAGGCAGGAATTCAAAACGGGTCTGGAAGCTTCTCAGCAACAGAGGCAGCAGTTAGTGAGCTGGCAGCCATCATAGGGCGTTGCTGCTCTCAATCCTGTTCAACCCTCACCCCAAATGACAGGCACTGGCAGTTCCTCTTCCAGCAATTACTCTTGGCTTGTGCTGATTACCCCCTGGTTTGCAGTGGGTATTTCTCTTCTTTTCCCCTATGAAGTTATCTTAATCTGAATAATGGAGGGACCAGGTGAATAGTATGGTCAGTAATTAATATCACCAGTCATTTTAGTTAGAAAAACAATTTTGTAAATCTTTTGAAAGAGGCTATCTCCTCAGAAGAAAGACATGCTATGGCTCTCCTGCATTCATTGTGATGAAGAAAATGTTTTACTTGTTCAGTAAAAATCAGCAAAAGGGGATAGGGTACATTTTGGGATAGGGCACTCTTTTTCGCTCCAGAGATTGAGCTCCATTTTAGTATGTCCCTTCCCACAGAGACATATGCTGTATGTCTTCACTACTCCTGGAGGCCATCTTTTCCTTTCCTCTAGATAGAGCAAGAGATAGAACTTTGTATTTTTCATTTACTAGTTTGAGTCGCATCCTCCCCAGTTCTATAAAAGAAACTTATTCAGTTTAAAGAGAGAATGGAACACAAAATTTTTTCAATGAATCAGTAGGTGGAGCTCTTTCTTTTTATTTATTTTTCAACCCAAGTTTCCATTTTTTTTTTTAAGGGACACAGAGCTTTTGAATGAAAAATAAAGTAGGCATTTTAAAAATGAGAACACATAGACTGTATACTTTCCTAATTGAAAAGGTATATTGCGAAATCATTACTGTCACAGAACATTTGCGTTGCTGGAGCGTGCTTAAGCAAAGAAAATATATAAACCTAAATTGACTTTAGCAATTTGAAAGTGATAGTGGACATCTGTGTTCAATAACTTTTTGCTGGTAACTGGTGTTTAATATTTCATGTCAAATCAAGAAGAGTGATAGAAGGTTTTCGAACACCGGGATGGCTGGCATTTTCAGAACACAACCTGCCCTTTGTCATGCTCACCAGAAAGAAACGTGCTGCTGTGAGAGCTGAAACTACCTCAGAGTGACTCTCTCTTTTTTTTTTTTTTGGAACTTATATAAACTTCCAGAATACACTGGTCTCTATTTTCCTTTTGACTGCTGTCTATAAGAAGAAGGGAGTCGGGGAGATGGGGGGTGGGGACTTTCAAAGCTCATTATTTATTTAAAGTTTTCCTGTCTGTGTGCCTGTGTGTGTATGTGTGTTCGGGTGGTGGACTCTTGGAAGAAATTATGGCAGAATAAATCATCTAGAACAAATCTTACCTTTGTATTTTGGTCAACCCTGATCCTTTCAAAGTCAGTGCCTTGGTTGCCAATAGAAACATACTTTCTTAAGGTTTCCAGTGGGGTATCTCTAGATAGTATTTTAATGTTTATGTAGTTGAGAAGATGGAGGATAAAGACTTGAGCATAGAGAAGAGGCATTTTTAGTACAACTAGAATTTTAGTGGTAAACTTTATGCAGTATACATATTAATTTTCAAAGACTAACTTCTGAAGCCTATGTAGTGTTATAAGGCAATGTTATTTCCATAAGGAATAAATCACATTTCTTTGTCTGAATGCTCTTGGGCAGGCATTGTTGCACAAGGCATGTGAGACAAGGAAGGACCATAGGGGGCAGCATTAGACTTTGAGTTAACCACATAATTATCACTTCATCCTCCAAATGGCCAAATCCTGTTAGTCAGGTCATGCTGACCTCAACATCCTCTCCCATTCAATTCTCAGGAGATTGACCACTTGCAACTGCTTTGAATAGAATCAAATGAACTTAAATGAAAGCTAGAGAGTTTATGAATTGAAATACTGTAGACATATTGGCATGGTTTATGTTCTTCTTGACATAGGCCAAACGTATAGTTGAGAAAATAAAGGGTCCCTTGCCCTTTCCTGATACTGATGTGGTCCTAGTCTGACCAGTTCCATATGCTGTTAAAGCCTCTTTCTTATTCTAAAGAAAATAGTGTTTGAGTGGAGAGGTAAAATGCTAAAAGAATCCTGAAAACTGAAAACAAATTCAGCTAACTCTGACTCAAGAAAGGAAGGAAACAGTTCTGTGCAGGTTATCCAATTTATTATAGGGAAACCTCCATCATGAAATACCTGAACTGAATTCAGTTACATTGTGGAGAATAAACTCAGCGTGCAAACATCACTTGCATTGCTAGATACTAACAATAAGATCAGAAAGGGAAATTAGTAATCCCCATTGCATCAGTGAAAATAAAATATGTAGGAATAGATTCAATCAAAGACATGAAAGATCTGTAGAGTACATGACACTGATGAAAAAAATCAAAGTAAATGGCACCTGTAGGTAAGTGAAAAATATGGGTGCTTATGAATTGAAAAAATTGACATTGTAAAAATATCTATATTACTCAGGAGTCGGGCAGTAGCACAGCAGGTTAAGTGTATGTGGCACAAAGAGCAAGGACCTGCATAAGGACCCCGGTTCGAGCCCCCGGCTCCCCACCTGTAAGGAGAGTCACTTCACAGGCAGTGAAGTAGGTCTGCAGGTATCTATCTTTCCCCGTCTCCCCCTCCTCTCTCCATTTCTCTCTGTGCTATCTAACATCAACAACAACAACAACTACTACAATAAAAAAAACAAGAGCAACAAAAAGGAAAATAAATAAATATAAAAATTTATTTAAAAATATGTACTTAAAATATCTATATTACTCAAGCCAGTGTAGAGATTCTTTTTTTCTTTGACATTTTTTACTGATTTAATAATGATTGACAAGATTTGGGATAAAAAGGGCACAATTTCATACAGTTTCTACCACCAGAGTTCTTTATCCTATCCCCTCCATTGAAAGGTTTTCTGTTCTTTATCTGGGAATATGTACCCAGGACCATTATGGGGTGCAGAATGTGGAAGGTCTGGTTTCTATAATTCTCCACTGAATATAGGTATTGGAAGATTGATCCATATTCCCAGCCTGTTTTTATCTTTCCCTAGTGGGGCAGGGCTCTGGAGAGGTGGGGTTCCAGGACACATTGGTGAAGTCCTCTGCCCAGGGAAGTCATGTTGCCGTCATGATAGCAACTACAACTTGGTGGATGAAAAACATTAAGATATAAAGCAGAATAAATTGTTTGATAATTAGGAACCTAAAAATAAGAATATGGCAGATGAGATTTGGGGTCTCCATCTTGAAAGAAGCTAGGAAGTCTATTTTAGAAATATTCCAGGGGGCTCATAACTTTACTAATTTTTGCCTGAGCCTAACATCTAACATACAAATGAGCTAAAGGTATTTCCTGGGGAGATGGTTAGTCAGGATTTAGCTCAGTGGTAGAGTACATGTTTTGCATATGTGAAATTTTATTTTTAGTCACTATCATGCCCCCATCAGAGACGCTATTCACAGAAACAGAACAAACAATTCTACAATTCATATGGAATCACACACAAAGACCTCAAATAGCTAAAATCATTTTGGAAAAGAAAACCAAAACTGGATACATCACACTTTCTGACTTCTAATTGTACTACAAGTCTATATTAATCAAAACAATATAATACCATCATCACATTAGATACATAGATGAATGAAACAGAATAAAGTCTAGAAATTAACAAAACTGTACATAATCAACTAATTAAGACAAAGTGTCCAAAATCAAATGATATAGAAAGGATGGTCTTTTCAGTAAATGGTGTTGGGTAAGCTAGATAGGTTAAACGAAGGGGGAATAATAGTGAAATTGGGCCCTAGTGTACATTACACACAGGAATCAGCTCGAATCAAATAAAGTCTTGGTTATAATATCTAGAACATTAACGTTTCTAGAAGAAATTCTAGGGGTGATCTATTTGAAATTGCTTGCAACAATGTATTTTTTAATATTTAATTAATTAATTTTTATTTTTAATATTTTATTTTTAGAGAGATGGAGAGATAGAGAGACATCAGAGCACTGCTCAGCTCTGGCTTATGGTGGTATGAGGGATTGAAACTAGGACTTTGGAGCCCCAGGCATGAGAGTTTCTTTGCATAACCATTACACAACCCCCCCCACCCATTAATTTATTATTGTATAGAGACAGAGAGAAATTGAGAGGGAAGGTGAGACAAAGAGTCACTTGAAGTCCTGTTTCACCACTCATGAAACTTCCCCCCCTGCAAGTGGGGACCAGGGGCTTGCACCTGGGCCCTTGCACAATATAATGTGGGTACTTAACAAGATGCACCACTGTTCCCCCATATATATTTTTTAATTTGACACTAACATTGAAGACAACAACTGATAATCAAAATGTGGGGCTCTAGCAAATCAGAAACATCTTTCTGAAGCGAAAGAAATAAACAATATAATGAAAATGAAAATTGTATGCTGGGAGGGGGGTGGCCGGGCGGTGGTGCACCAGGTTAAGCACACATAGTGCAAATTGCAGGGACTTGTACAAGGATTTCGGTTGGAACCTCTGGCTTCCCACCTACAGAGGGGGTCACTTCACAAGAAGTGGAGCAGTCTGCAGATGTCTGTCTTTCTCTCCCCCTCTCTCTCTTCCCCTCCCCTCTCAATTTCTCTCTTGTCCTATCCAACAATAATAACAAACAGACTGTATGCTGGGGAAATACTGAAGACCATATATCTGATTAATTTACAATGGAAATATAGGACCAGAAACACAACTCACCAAGAATGTATGCCTTGCCCTGTGAGTGGTCCAGTTTGAGTCCCATCACCACATTGGAAATACTATGACTCCAAAGGGAGTTCTGGTGCTAGAACATTTGTCTGTCTCTCTCCCTCTGTCTCCTCACTGTCTCCATATTTGAATAAAAGGGAACCTAGAAGTGGTGAAATTGTGTATGCGCAAGGCCACCGTTCCTCAAAAATAATTAAATCAAAATATATGAGTCTTTACTCATATAATTCAACAGCGAACGAAAAATCAAAGCAACCTGGTTTATAAAAATTGGACATGGGAGGGAGTTGGACTGTAGCACAGCAGGTTAAGCACAGGTGATGCAAAGCACAAGGACAGGCATAAGGATTCTGATTCAAGGCCCTAGCTCCCCAACTGCAGGGGAGTCACTTCACAAGAGGTGAAGCAGGTCTGCAGGTGTCTATCTTTCTCTACCCCTCTCTGTCTTTCCCCTCCTCTCTCCATTTCTCTCTGTCCTATCCAACAACAATGACAACAATAATAACTACAACAATAAAACAACAAGGGCAACAAAAGGGAATAAATAAATAAAATAAATTTTTAAAAATTGGACATGGGATTGGAGTAGATAGCATAATTGATATGCAAACAGATTCTCATGCCTAAAGCTCCAAAGTCCCAGGTTTAATCTTCTGCACCACCATAAACCAGAGCTGAGCAGTACTGTGGTAAAGTAATAATAAATAAATAAAATAGGGTAAAGAATACAACTAGACAGATTTTCCAAATCAGATAAACAATTGACCACTAGAAACATGAAAAAGTGCTTTGTATCACTAAGCATCACAGAAGTATAAAAAAATCAAAGTCACCATGAAATACACCTATTGGTGTAATTATAAACCAGAAGATAGCAAGTGCTGATGAAAATGTACAGAAAAGAATGGGAAAGTTATCATGGGAGGGGGTGGGTTATGGGGATTGGGTGGTGGGAATTGTGTGGAGTTGTACCCCTCCTACCTTATGTTTTTGTTCATTAATCCTTTCTTAAATAAAAAAATTTAAAAAAAAGAATGCATAGTTTCTTAGATTATAAATTGGTATGACTACAACAAAAAGCAGTGTGGAAACCCTCCAACCCCACACTGTTCCAGAATTAAATAATAAACTGACAATACTATCTAGTAATTTCATTTATGGGACTATATTCAAACAAGAAAAATGTAAAGAAGGCATCTATATATGTTTAGTGCAGCACCGTTTATGATAGTTAAGATAGGGAAGTAGTCTCACTGTCTTATCACACATGAATGGATAAAGGAGTCCTGGTATATATACAATGAAATATTATTAAGCTATAAAAAGAAGGAAATCCTGCCATTTGTAACAATATGAATGGACCTGAAGGGCATTATGCCAAGTGAATAAGTCAGGGTTATATAATCTCATCATTTATATGTAGAATTAAAACAACAACAACAACTGTGTCTAGATTGTAGATTGGCTGTTACCATTAGTATGAGGTGGGAGTAGGAAAAGTGAGTGAATGCTGTCAGAAGGTGCAAACTTTCCATTCCATGATAAATAAGATCTGAGGACATAGTGCAGGCCAATCCACAATGTTGTATTGTTTATTTGAAACGTGCTAAGAGAGCAAGATTAAAAATTCTCATTACAGGAAAACATAAATGTCTAGCTATGTGGGGTGATGAATATTAACTCATTATAAGTAATCATTTCATAATGCAGTCTCATCTCAAAACATCATGTTGAATACCTTAAACTAATTTTAATGTTCTATATAAATTTCTTAAAAATGCAGATTTGTTAGAATCATCTTAGGAACATAGAAATATGTATCTTACAAGCACAGATTCATTGTGTAGAGTATATTTCAAAAGTGAATATGAAAGAATAGACTCACACTGTCTCCTACCCTATAATAGAGGACATAGTATATAATCACATAGTACATGCTCCATTGGATCTGACAACAAAATAAGTTTTTTAAACTCTTGAGAAAAAAAGGGATGGGAGAGACAGTATAATGGTTCTGCAAAAAACTTTCATACCTGAAATCCTGAGGTCACAGTTTCAATTCCCAACACCACTGTAAGCACTGAGTAGTGCTATGGTCTCTCTGTCTCTATTTTTCTGTGTCTTTTTTGTAAAATAAAATATTTAAAAGAATTACAATCATCTTAGCATCTGATCACCATGAATCTCCTATGACCATCAAGTATAACCATCTCCGTTGCTTGGAGCACAAGAGAAAAAAGATGTAGCTTAAAAAAATTATGCCCAGAGACATTTTTTAAGTTATGTTTTCCAAAAGCCAAGCTTCATGGACAGGCTTGATGGCAAAGATGTCAAGACCACAGACCAATAGCTCGTCTCCTTTTTCTCTTAAGGCATGAAGCCATAGTTGCCCAGCAGACATGGATATTCAACATGCAGAAAGCAGGGGACCAAGCTAATCTCCCTGACAGATGTTCAACTGATAGAAAAATGTAGATAACATACGTGGGAAAGTAAAGCCTTCTCTTTCTACAGCTGCCAGAGTGGTCTGCCTTGGGGCTCAGTCTGTTTCCCATATATTCCATAAGTAAAATTCCAGTCACTGTGGCTAGTTAAAAGGGTGAAAGAAAATAGATGTCATCACTCAAATGTTTCCCATGTAGGGTATGTTTATTAGTCATCAGTCTTCTCTATCATTGTTCAGTGGAAAGGGCCACATTTACAGTAACCAGTGCCCCCCTCTTCATTTTCTCCAAGCTACAACTAAGCCTGGACAACATCCATGCTTCCAGAAGTCTCCATTTGCGAGCCATTGGAGTTTCTTGGCAAGTTGGACCAGGAAAGTTGAGAGTTTGAGGAGAACTTTATGGAATGACTGGTGAAAATGATCTTTCCAGCAGCATATCAGAATGCCCCATTTGCTTCTTCATCGTCATAAGAGAGCCAAGGCTCACTCACAGAGAATCATCTTTATAAAAACTAATTCTCTTTGCACTAGGAACCTGTTTCATGTACCCAACTGCACAGCAACATCCTCTGAAAATAAAAGAGATCTGTCTCCTCACAGGTCTTTGTACCCATTGTATTATCAATCACTTGTATTTTTTTTCAATTTCAAGTATTAAATACCTTTTTAAAATTATCTCTATTTATTTATTGGATAGAGACAGCCAGAAATTGAGGAGTGAGGGGGAGATAGAGAAGGAGAGAGACACCTGCATCACTACATCACCACTTACAAATCTTTCCCCCTACAGGTGAAAACTGGGGGCTCCAACCCAAGTCCTTGTGCACTGTAACATGTGCACTCACCCAAGTGCTCCACTGTCAGGCCCCATATTAAGTGTCTCTTAAATTGAAGCAAAATGTGTACTTCTGACTAAAGCATGTGGTTCTCCCTAAACCTGGGCATGCCGCAGTGTGCCTTTCACCTCTGGCACTTGTCTTTGAGTGCCAGTCGTATATAATGAGGGACATTTGAGAACCAGGGAGCATTAGCCTGCAGAGTAGCCCCAAATTCTGGGAAGCATGAAATTCTGGGACATGTTAAATGTGACAGAAATAAGTCTACTTACTCATATGGAAGTGAGAGAGAGAGAGAGAGAGAGAGAGAGAGATGGGAGTGGCTAGAAAACAAACACCTGAATCATACTACTTAGTCATTGTAAGCAGTACTTTCATCAAGTCCAGTATCCTTAAGAGACTGACCTTAGTGCTTAAAAGTCCTGATTTTTTTGAATCTTCACATAACATTCTAAAGCAGATCATAAAAATTCTTGTTTAAAAACATAAGGCACAGGCTTCAAGGAGCCATAAAGTTGCTAAAAGCCAGGATCCAAGTTAGGTCTTCGGGATTCACTATGAATTTCTTGCCTCTGTGCTCTTGAGTTGTCCATACTTCCAGTCTCCAGGCTAATGGCTTAACTGCACTAGTCACCAGGAATACTATTCAGCTATTAAGAAGGATGACTTCACATTCTTCACTTTATCTTGCAGAGTGTGAAGAACTCATGTTGACTGAGATAATCTAGAAAGAGAAGGATGAATATAGGATGATCTAAATTACAGACATAAGTTAAGAAATAAGAAGAGAAGGAAAAACACAAAGCAGAACTTGGACTGGGTTTGGTATATTGCACCAAGGCAAAGGACTCTGGGGAGGAGGGGCATTTCAGGTCCTGCTGCATAATGATGGATGAAGAACCTAGGCTGGGGGGTGAGAATGTTTTACAGAAAATTGAGAAATTTTACCCATGTATTAACAAATGACTGTAGTTACTGTTGTAAACTATTAGTCTCTGTAATAAAAAAAGTATCCTTCTAAATACTGACAGTGGTCTAACATAGGTGCATGTACTTTAGTTACCACCTATAAGTCCATCTCTCTGGGGATAATAGGCTACTAGGAAAATGACAGTTACTCTCATTTAAACTGTCAGAATCTCTATGATTAGCCCCCCCCCAAAAAAAAAGGAGGAGGAGGAGAAGGAGAAAGAAGAGGAGAAAGAGGAGGAGGAAGCAGAAGTGGAGGAGGAGGAAGTGGAAGTGGAGGAGGAGGAAGTGGAAGTGGAGGAGGAGAAGGAAGAGGAGGAGGAGGAAGTAGAAGTGGAGGAGGAGAAGAAGGAAGAGGAGGAGGAGGAAGTGGAGGAGGAGAAGGAGGTGGGAGTGGAGAAGGAGAAGGAGGGGGCCAGGTGACAGAGAGAAGAAAAGAGACAGAAGACACCTGGAGCCCTGCTTCACCACTTGTGAAGCTTTCTCCCCTTCAGGTGGGAACCAGAGGCTTGAACCCAGGTCCTTGCTCACTCTAATGTATACACTTAACCAGGTGCTCACCATCTAGCTCCTATTTTTTATATTTGTGGGTGGTGGCACACCTAGTTAAGCACACACACTGCAGAGCTCAAAGACCCAGGTTCAAGCTCCTGGACTCCACCTGCAGGGGAGAAGCTTCACAAGTGGTGAAACAGGGCTTCAGGTCTCTCTCTCTCTCTCTCTCTCTCTCTCTCTCTCTCTCCTTTTGCCTCCAGGGTTATCACTGGGGCTTGGTGCCTACACTATGAATCTATGAATCTACAGCTTCTAGGGGCAATTTTTTTCCCCTTTTGTTAACATCACTGTTGTTACTATTGATAGGACAGAGAGAAATTGAGAGAGGAAGGGAAGACAGAGAGGGGGAAGAAAGATACGTGCAGACTTGCTTCACCACTTGTGAAGCGACCCCCCTGCAGGAGGGGAGCTGGGCTAGAACCAGGCTAGAACCAGAATCCTTACACTGATACTTATGCTTTGAACCATGTGGCTTAACCCACAGCTCTGCTGCCTACCTCCCTCTCTATCTCTATCCAGTAATAAATAAATTAAAATATTTTTAAAAGAAAAAGAAGAAGGAGGAGGAGAAGAGGAGGAGGAAGAAGAAGAAAAAGGAGGAAAAAGTAACACTACTGAGCTTCTTGTGATTGATATCTTTTTCACTTCTTTGGACACTGTGAATTTGTCTACAAGCGACATAAGAGATTAACCAACATATTTTCCAAATGCATATCAGTGTTCTGGTATAATATACTGAAAATACCCACCTTTCTCCATTGGTATTTGGTACCTTTGTTTGAAATCAATTTCCCATGTACGAATGGGTCAATTTCAAGAATATCTATTTTTTTTTGCAAAGTGCTCATGGCTTCTAAAGCTTTATAATAAGTAAGCCTTAAAGTCAGGTAGTTTAATTCCGTAACTTTGCTCATATATATTCAATTTTTAAAAATATTGATGGAGAGTGCTCAAAGTGGTGATCAGTAGAAGAAAATAGAACAGGTATGTATGAGGTTCTGAAATTGATATACAGAACTACAATAGTTTTCCTCTTTTTATCCCTCCCCCTCAATTTGTCACATTAAAATGTATTTTTAATATGGTAAACATTTTTAATTTAAAAATTTTAATATTTTGAATATATTTTAACTAACATGCACTTAAATATTGAAAAATAATGCCAAGCTGGCTTCCTAATTTTTTCTCAAGATCGTTTTGGCAATTCTAGGTCTTTTCTGGTTCCAGATAAACATTTGTAGCATTTTTTCTATTCTCCTAAAAAATGTGCTTGGGATCTTGATGGGGATAGCATTAAATTTGTAGATGGCTCTGGGTAATACATTCATTTTGATGATGTTAATTCTTCCAACCCATGAACATGGAATATCTTGCCACTTCTTTGTGTCTTTTTCAATTTCTTTGAGTAGTGACTCATAATTTTCAGTATACAAGTCTTTCACTTCTTTGGTTAGGTTTACTCCTAGATATTTTATAGTTTTTGTTGCTATAGAAAAAGGAACTGATTTCTGGATTTCAATTTCTTCTAACTTAGTGTTTGCATAGAGGAATGCCACTCACTTTTGAATGTTAATTTTATAGCCTGACACATTACTGTATTGCCTGATGATTTCCAAAAGCTTCTTGCTGGATTCCTTAGGTTTTTCCATGTATACTATCATGTCATCTGCAAATAAGGAGAGTTTGACTTCTTCTCTTCCAATCTGTATGCCTTTAATTCCTTGCTCCTGCCTGATTGCTATGGCAAGAACTTCCAACACTATGTTGAATAGTGATGGTGATAGTGGGCAGCCCTGTCTAGTACCTGATCTGAGGGGAAATGCTTCCAGTTTTTCACCATTGAGTATGATGTTGGCTGTAGGTTTGCTATATATAGACTCCACTATCTTCAGGAATTTTCCATCTATTCCTATTTTTTGTAGTGTTTTGATCATAAAGGGATGTTGTATTTTGTCAAAGACTTTCTCTGCATCTATTGATATGACCATGTGGTTTTTGGTCTTGCTTTTGTTGATGTGGTGGATCACATTGATTGACTTACGTATATTAAACCAACCTTGCATGCCTGGGATAAACCCCACTTGGTCATGATGAACAATTTTTTTGATATACTGCTGTATCCGGTTGGCTAGAATTTTGTTCAATATTTTCGCATCTATGTTCATCAGAGATATTGGTCTGTAGTTTTCTTTTTTGGTTGTGTCCCTGTCTGCTTTTGGTATCAGGGTGATGTTGGCTTCATAGAAGCTGGCAGGGAGTATTCCAGTGTCTTCAATCTTCTGGAAGACTTTTAAAAGTAGAGGTATTAGTTCTTCTTTGAAAGTTTTGTAGAATTCATTTGTAAAACCATCTGGTCCAGGACTTTTATTTTTGGGAAGATTTTTGATAACTGTTTCAATTTCATTAGCTGTGATGGGCCTGTTCATGTTATCCACTTCCTCTTTACTTAGTTTTGGAAATTGGTAGGTATCTAGGAAATCATTCATTTCTTCCAGGTTCTCTAGCTGGGTGGCATATAGTTGTTCATAGAAGCTTCGCATGATATGTTGAATTTCTGCAGTGTCTGTTGTGATTTCTCCTCTTTCATTTACTATCCGATTTATTTGGGTCTTCTCCCTTTTTTGTTTTGTGAGTCTGGCTAAAGGTTTGTCGATTTTGTTTACTCTTTCGAAGAACCAACATTTACTTTCATTGATCTTTTGTATGGTTTTCCTATTCTCAATGTTATTTATTTCTGCCCTAACTTTAGTAATTTCTGTCCTTCTGGTTGCTTTAGGATTCCTTTGTTGTTCTTCTTCTAGGTATTTGAGATGTGCAATCAGGCTGTTTATTTGTGCCTTGGACAGAATATTCACCACAGAAGAGATCCAAAAGGCCGAGAAACACATGAAAAAATGCTCCAAGTCTCTGATTGTCAGAGAAATGCAAATCAAGACAACAATGAGATATCACTTCACTCCTGTGAGAATGTCACACATCAGAAAAGGTAACAGCAGCAAATGCTGGAGAGGGTGTGGGGTCAAAGGAACCCTCCTGCACTGCTGGTGGGAATGTCAATTGGTCCAACCTCTGTGGGGAACAGTTTGGAGAACTCTCAGAAGGCTAGAAATGGACCTACCCTATGACCCTGCAATTCCCCTCCTGGGGATATATCCTAAGGAACCCAAAACAGCCATCCAAAAAGATCTGTGTACACATATGTTCTTGGCAGCACAATTTGTAATAGCCAAAACCTGGAAGCAACCCAGGTGTCCAACAACAGATGAGTGGCTGAGCAAGTTGTGGTATATATACACAATGGAATACTACTCAGCTGTAAAAAATGGTGACTTCACCGTTTTCAGCCGATCTTGGATGGACCTTGAAAAAATCATGTTGAGTGAAATAAGTCAGAAACAGAAGGATGAATACGGGATGATCTCACTCTCAGGCCGAAGTTGAAAAACAAGATTAGAAAAGAAAACACAAGTCGAACCTGAAATGGAATTGGAGTATTACACCAAAGTAAAAGACTCTGGGGTGGGTGGGTGGGTGGGGAGAATACAGGTCCATGAAAAATGATGAATGAAATAGTGGGGGTTGTATTGTTAAATGGGAATCTGGGGAATGTTATGCCTGTAAAAAAAAAAAAAAAAAGAAGTAGAAACGCAAAGCAGAAATTGAAAAAAAAAAAAATTTTTCCCATAGCATTTTCTTTTCATATCTTGCATCTAAATAGTTTATCATTCAGTAATAATGTTGTAGTTTTATTTTCATATTTGTTTTTTAGTATTTTTATTTATTAGCTCTTTTATATTGTTTGGCAATGCTGGATCTTACGACTTTACATACACATTTTAAAATTAATTTATCCTAATTTTTGTTTTAAATAAGAAACATGCCAAGATTTTGACTTAGATTGTGTTCAATTTATATAGGTGATGCTATTGGTCTTTTACATGCCTTTTGTTTCTTTTAAAAATATGCATTTTTAGAATAGAATCTTTACTCATATTGTAGTAAAGTTTGCCTAAAATACTTTATCTTTAATGCTACTGCAACTGTTATTTACTTTAATTTCACATTTGTTTTTGTAAGGATATAGGTATATAATTATTAACTTTATATGCTGTAGCATTGCTAAATACTATCAGTTGTAACAGCAAATCTGTGGCTATCTTTATTAATTGCTATGTTTTGAATGTTCAAATAAAATATTTCATTTCTCAATACTTCAACCCTTTGTTTTTTTCCTTGACTTACAATTCTGATTGAAACCTTTAATTACAGTATTGAGTGAAGAGAGGTCATTCTCAATTTAAAATGAAATCAGTTGTCTTCTGTGTGTCATCTTGGATGGAACTAGAAGACATCATGTTAAGCGAAATACATCAAAGAGAGAAGGACAAATACCAAATGATCTCACTTATAAACAGTGTTTAATAAATAGGAACAGGGAGGGAGAAACTAAGTGAAAAGTGAACTGTACATGGTTTATTGCATTAAAGCAAGGAACTCTGGGCAAGGAGGGCAGGAAGGAAGGAATGGAGGAGAACTGTGGAGTCCTGGTGTATAATGAAATTATACTCATGCGACAATGACTGCATTATAAAACATTAACCCCCTTAATAAAAAAAATCAGGTTGATGTTATTGGTCTACAGTTTTCTTTGGGGGTATAAAATTATTTATGTTATCTGTCCCTGTTGGTTCTTTTAGTATGAGGAGTAATTTTTAATTACAAGTCAAATTCCTTAGTAAGACATAAAACTATTCAAACATACGATTTCTTTTTTAGTCAATGTGGGTACTTTATGTTGAAAAGAATTTTTGTATTTCACTGTTTTTCACAATTATCACCAACCATGAAATTGTTCAGAAGACACACTGAGTATTCTTTTCATGTTTAATGATGTCACTTCTATTCTTTCATGTTGCTAATTTGGATCTCTTTTTCTTTTGAATATATTACCCAAGATGCATAATTTCTTTTAATAAACAGGATTTTTTAAAAATCTAGTCTTTCATCTAGTAACTATACATATTGCTTGCTTTCTGTCATTAATTTCTGTTCTTGACTATAATTGTTCATGCTCCTTCCCTAAATTCACCTATTTCTATTTACCAGGTGAATGCTGATATATTTGATTCTGAAGCTTTAAAAATCATGACTTTTCATCTCCTAGGTGGAATATAAGAATCTGGAGCAAACAAATATATATTTGTATATCTTTGCTTTACTGTTTTAAAGGTTATTTTAGGATTGATAGTGTGCATATATATATATATTTTTTATTTAAGAAAGTATTAACAAAACCATAGGGTAGGAGGGGTACAATTCCACACAATTCCCACCACCCATTCTCCATATCCCACCCCCTCCCCTGATAGCTTTCCCATTCTCTATCCCTCTGGGAGCATGGACCCAGGGTCATTGTGGGTTGTAGAAGGTAGAAGGTCTGGCTTCCGTAATTGCTTCCCCGCTGAACATGGGCGTTGACTGGTCGGTCCATACTCCCAGTCTGCCTCTCTCTTTCTCTAGTAGGGTGTGTCTCTGGGGAAGCAGAGCTCCAGGACACATTGGTGGGGTCTTCAGTCCAGGGAAGCCTGGCTGGCATCCTGATGACATCTGGAACCTGGTGACTGAAAAGAGAGTTCACATATGAAGCCAAACAAGTTGTTGAGCAATCATGGACCCAAAGCTTGGAATAGTGGAGAGGAAGTGTTAGGGGGATACTCACTGCAAACTCTAGTGTACTTCTGCTTTCAGGTATATATTTTGCAGTAGTTTACGGATACGTGTGAACATATGCTCTCTCTCAGTGTGCATATTTTTGTAGAAGGCAGAGTTATACATAACACACCAGCATTTACTGTCCTTGATTGTAGTTTCCATTTTTTTTTTTCCATTCCACTCTTGGCCATGTTCTCTAGCTGCCTTCATTTCATCATTGCATATTAGCAATAATAGTATGGCTGCCCTGCCCCCATGATTTTTTGTGTGTGTTTATGTTTTCTACTTATAATTCACTAAAATTCTATATCTGCAAACTTAAATTTTCCAAAATTAGACACAATGTTAAAATATTTATCCACTGGGTTTCTCTTACCTTCTGGGATGCCCAACATATGCATGCAGGTAAGAGTTTCTTTAAA
Source organism: Erinaceus europaeus (assembly GCF_950295315.1). Taxonomy (NCBI): domain Eukaryota; kingdom Metazoa; phylum Chordata; class Mammalia; order Eulipotyphla; family Erinaceidae; genus Erinaceus; species Erinaceus europaeus. Next base: position 57,366,534 of record NC_080175.1, read on the forward strand.
CACATATATTAAAAACTGAGTCTCTTCTCTTTTTTTATTACCATTGTTTTTATTCTATTTTTAATTTGTCATACTTCTATTTCTATATCCCCAGGTTCATTAATAACAATTGATTAATTAATTTTTGACAGAGAACTCCTTAGCTCTGGCTTGTGGTCTTGCTGGGAATTGAACTTGGGACCTATTTGCCTCAGAAAAGAAAGTGTTTTTTTTTTTATAACCATTATGCTATCTCCTCAGACTACAGGTTCATTTCTTTAAATCTTTTCTGTCTACTTTATTTTTCATTCCATTAATGAAATTTTCAAACAGATATTTTTCAAGTTTAGAAGTTTAATAAGAATTTTTGTCTTTCATGCCTTTCCCCCTACACTTACATTTTCTTTTCACCACTCAAATTCAACTACCATAGGTATTTTAAAATATTTTCTTCTGATGGCACCATCTTTGTCATTTCTGCACCTACTTTCTTTCTGGATTGTGAGTCACATTTTCCTCTGAATTATTCACACACCTAGTAATCCATTCTTCCACATTGTGAATGTTATATTTTGAGTAGCTGGGCCATTGTGTTTTACATTAATGAGCATTTTCTTTGTTCTAATTGTCAGTAGACTTGTAGTTTAGTTTTTTGTTTTATTTTAATTCTTGTTATTATATCTTTACTAGGGAATATCTGATTGACCTTTAATCCTCCTCTATACAACTTTGACTCTCCTATAGCCTCTACTGAATGCACTAGATTTTGAACAGGGACTTCCAGCCCTTGTCAGCTCTAGGAAATGCTCAACTTAATGTTTATTTCTCAATCTCATGGTGTTTTTAGGAGGGTTGGGGGGAATGGGCTGATAGCCTTCACTTCACTTCCTCTCTCATCCCCAACAGTTATCTCTCTTCCTGAATTTTTGCCACCAGACTAACTGCTGAGGCTTTGTGCCTACACAGCACCATCACCGTCCTGGAGGCCAGGCCATTGTTTGATAGAAACAGGGAGACAGAGAGAAGGCCAGATACCTGCTACACTGCTCCCCTGTTTGCAAGGCTTCTCCCATGTTCTCCCATGTAGTTGAGGACTGGAGCGCAGTGGGAGGGGGGCTTGGGGGGCTTGAATTCTGTTCCTCAAGCATGGTAAAGGTGTGTGTTCCACTGAATGTACAACTTTGCCACCACACACACACACACACACACACACTTTTTCACTAAGCTAGAGATGTTGAGAGAGACAGGAAGTAGGAAAGACCATATCCCACTAGGGCTTTCTCCAGTGCTACAGTTACTTCCCACACGATAGTACAGACAGGCACCTTTTCCAGTGAGCCATCTCTCTAGCTTGCAACCTCTTGATCTTTGAACTTATACTGCTCATTGAGATCCCAGAGACCTCTTGACCCCATACCATAACTTTTTTAGCTAGTCATCTATTGATGCTATTTCCACTCTTTGGCTACTGTGAATAATGCAACTATGAGCTCAGGGGAGCATATAGCCCTTCTAATTGGGGCTTGAGTGTCCACTAGATAAATGTCTAAGAATGGTATTGCTAGATCATAATGTACTTCCATTTTTGTTTGCTTAAGGACTTCAGTCTTCCAAAGAGGATGTATTCTCACCAGCAGTGAAACAAAATTGCCTTTTCTCCACAACCTCTCCAACACCTGTCCTTTCCTGGTTTGGTAATGTAAGCCATAGTTTTAATTTGCATTTCTTTAATGATGGGTGAAGTGGAACATTTCTTTATGTGTCTGTGGGCCATGCATACTTCTTCTTTAGAAAACTATCTGATTAGTTATTTGGCCCACTTTTATTGGGTTATTTTTGCTTTTTTTTTTTTTGTAGATTTATCTACAAGAGTCTTTTTCAAGTTGTCCTTGGTTCATCAACAATGGCTGTATCATTGTATTTTGCTCCTCCTTTCCTGCGTCTGGCTTTCCCAGTTGCTGTTGTGTTGCTGGTTCTATTCTAACACTGATTAAACCTTGGGAGTTCTTTGTCTCTTCTTTTCATGTGGGACTCCTATCAGAAATTCTTGTAAAGGAGGATTGGTAGTAGCAAATTATTTCAGTTTCTGAATGTTTGAAAAGATTTTTATTTCTCCATCATATCTGAAGGATAATTTAGCAGGATACAGATTTGTGGCTGCTAATTCTTATCTTTTAATACTCTGAATATGCCACTCCACTCCATCCTTGTCTCTAGGGTTTGTGATGAGAAATCTGATGAAATCCTGATGGTCCTGCTTTTGAATGTGACTTTCTTCTTTTGTCTGGCAGCCTGCAGTATCTTTTCCTTGTCGCTGGTTTTAGATAGTTTTATAATATGTGTCTTGGTGTGTGTCATTTTGGATTCCAAAATTTAGGTGTGCATTCACATTCTTGGATTTCTATATTTTGAACATTGCTCAGGTATGGAAAATTCTCTGTTAAAATTTCTTTGAATATCTTTTCTACTCCTTTTTCTCTCTCTTCTCTCTCATGTATCAAATAACTCTGATGTTCTTCTTTCTGATGAAGTCTGCTATTTCTTTTTTTTAAAAATTTTTAAAATTTTTTATTATTATTATTATTTTTTAATTATTTATTTAAGAAAGGATTAGTGAACAAAAGCATAAGGTAGGAGGGGTACAACTTCACACAATTCCCACCACCCAATCTCCATAACCCACCCCCTCCCATGATAGCTTTCCCATTCTCTAGCCCTCTGGGAGCATGGACCCAGGGTCATTGAGGGTTGCAGAAGGTAGAAGGTCTGGCTTCTATAATTGCTTCCCCGCTGAACATGGGCATTGACTGGTCGGTCCATACTCCCAGTCTGCCTCTCTCTTTCCCTAGTAAGGTGTGTCTCTGGGGAAGCTGAGCTCCAGGACACATTGGTGGGATCTTCAATCCAGGGAAGCCTGGCCAGCATCCTGGTGGCATCTGGAACCTGGTGATTGAAAAGAGAGTTAACATACGAAGCCAAACAATTTGTTGAGCAATCATGGATCCCAAGCTTGGAATAGTGGAGAGGAAGTGTTAGGGAGGTACTCACTGCAAACTCTAGTGTACTTCTGCTTTCAGGTATATATTTTGCAGTAGTTTATGGATACGTGTGTACATAAGCTCTCTCTCACAGAAACTGGTGTATATCTAGGTTATGGGACTTTGTTAGAAAGTGAACTACCTGAGATGAAATCAGAGTTTACTATAAAAGGAAAGGTCTCACCCGAGTAATGAAGCTGAAGGGTTGTCATTCCACACGTGAAGTCTCTGGACACAGTCTGAGGTGAAGCATGTTGAGGTGGCAATCGTTGCGTTGGTTAGGTTGTGATCGGCGGATGCAATATTATTTGGTTTAGATTGGGAGATGCATACGGGAAGTGGGCCCTATCCAAGGGTTCCAGGACTGGGGGAAGAAGAGGCTCTATAGTGGAGATGTGAGGTTCCTGCTGTCTTAGGGTTCAAAAAGACAATCAATCGATAGTTAATGTTATCATCACATTATTTGTTAATTGGGTTAACTTTGAAAAGTCCTTTTGTTATGGTTTGTTGTACAGTATCTTGGATATAGCTGTGCTATTGGATGCTTCTAATCTACTTGGTCTAGGCTTTTGAGAGAGTCCGCATATCAAATACACAGCCTATATATTAAAAGGATTCAGTTTGTGTTTTGAGAAACTTTGAGACATACAATTGATTTTCCCCCTCTCATATTAATTAACTGCTGATTTATATGTCTACATTTTGCTAGGAGTGTACATAAACACCATTCCCACCACCAAAGGACTGTGACCCATCCCTCCCGCCCACTCCCACCCCCCACTGTCCCAGGAAGCTGCATGTCTACCCCTCACCACTGGGTGTTTACTTTGGTGCCCTACTTACAATTTTATCAGGTCCTGCTTTTAGTTTCTCTTTCAGATCTTCTTACTCAACTTCTGTTGATGAGTGGGATCATCCCATACTCATCTTTATCTTTCTGACTTAGCTCACTTAACATAATTCCTTCTAGCTCTGTCCAACATGGGTCAGAGAGGTGGGTTCATTGTTTTTGATAGCTGAATAGTATTCCATTGAGTATATATACCACAGCTTTCTCAGCCACTCATCTATTGTTGGGCACCTGGGTTGCTTCCAGGTTTTAGCTATTATGAGTTGTGCTGCTATGAACATAGGAGTACACACCTCTTTTTGGTTGGGTGTTATGGAGTCCTTGGGGTATAACCCCAGGAGAGGAATTACTGGATCATATGGAAGGTCCATGTCTAGCCTTCTGAGAGTTTTCCAGACTGCTCTCCACAGAGGCTGTACCAATTTACATTCCTACCAGCAATGTAAAAGGGTTCCTCTGTCCCTACATCCTCTCCAGCATTTGTTGCTGCTGTCCTTTTTGATGTATGCCATTCTTACAGGAGTGAGGTGGTATCTTAGTGTTGTCTTAATTTGCATTTCTCTGACAATGAGTGACCTAGAGCAGTTTTTCATATGTTTGTTAGCCTTTTGGATCTCCTCTGTGGTGAATGTTTTGTTCATTTCCTCTGCCCATTTTTGGATAGGGTCATTTGCTTTTTTGCGGCTAAGTTTGCTGAGCTCTTTATATATTTTGGTGATTAGTTTCTTGTCTGATGTCTGGCATGTGAAGATCTTCTCCCATTCTGTGAGGGGTCTCTCTGTTTGTTTAATAGTTTCTTTGGATGTGCAGAAGTTTTTCAATTTGATGTAGTCCCATTGGTTTGTTTCTGCTTTAGTCTTCCTTGCAATTGGGTTTGATTCATCAAAGATGTCCTTGAGGTGCAGGTGGAAACTGTTTTACCAATGTTTTCCTCTAGGTATTTGATTGTTTCTGGTATGACATCTAGGTCTTTGATCCATTTGGAGTTGACTTTTGTTTCTGGTGAGATAAAGTGGTTCAATTTCATTCTTCTGCATGTTCCAACCAGTTTTCCCAGCACCATTTATTGAAGAGAGCCTCCTTTTTCCATTTAATCCTTTGCGCCCCCTTATCAAAGATTAGATGCCCATAGGTGTTGGGATTTACTTCTGGGCTTTCAATTCTGTTCCACTGGTCTGTGTGCCTATTTTTGTTCCAGTACCATGCTGTTTTGATGATGATGGCTTTATAATATAGTTTAAGGTCTGGGAGTGTGATGCCTCCATTTCTGTTTCTTTTCCTCAAGATGGTTTTGGCAATTCTAGGTGTTTTCAGGTTCCAGATAAATGATTGTAGTGTTTGTTCTATTCTCTTAAAGAAGCTTGGCGGAACTTTGATGGGTATTGCATTAAATTTGTATATGGCTCTGGGGAGAATATTCATTTTGATGATATTTATTCTTCCAATCCATGAGCATGGGATATCTTTCCATTTCTTGGCATCAGTTTCTATCTCCTTGAGTAGCGACTCATAGTTTTCAGTATACAAGTCTTTCACTTCTTTGGTCAACTTTATTCCTAGGTATTTGATTGATTTTGCTGAAACAGTAAATGGGAGTGATTTGTGGATGTCTTCTTCTTCAGATTTAGTGTTTGCATAAAGAAATACCACTGATTTTTGTACATTGTTTTTGTAGCCTGATCCCTTGCTATATTGCCTAATAACTTCCAGTAATTTTCTACTGGATTCTTTAGGTCTTTCTATGTATACTATCATATCATCTGCAAATAGTGAGAGCTTGACTTCTTCCCTTCCAATCTTTATTTCTTTGATTTCTTTCTCTTGCCTGATTGCTATGGCAAGAACTTCCAATACTATGTTGAAGATTAATGATGACAGTGGACGGCCCTGTCTAGTCCCCAATCTGAGGGGGAATGCTTTCAGCTTCTGTCCATTGAGTATGATGTTGGCTGTAGGTTTGCTATATATAGACTCCACTATCTTGAGGAATTTCCCATCTATTCCCATTTTTTGTAGAGTTTTGAGCATGAACGGGTGTTGGATTTTGTCAAAGGCTTTCTCTGCATCTATTGAGATAATCATGTGGTTTTTGGCTTTGCTTTTATTGATGTGGTGAATGACATTGATTGACTTATGGATGTTGAACAAGCCTTCCATTCCTGGGATGAATCCCACTTGGTCATGATGAACAATCTTTTTGATGTGTTGCTGTATCCAGTTGGCCAAGATCTTGTTTAATATTTTGGCATCTATGTTCATCAGAGATATTGGTCTGTAGTTTTCCTTTTTTGTTCTCTCCCTATCAGCTTTTGGTATCAGGGTGATGTTGGCTTCATAAAAGGTGGAAGGGAGTATTCCTGTTTCTTCAATCTTATGGAATAGCTTAAGAAGTATGGGTATTAACTGTTTCCTGAAGTTTTGTAGAATTCGTTTGTGAAGCCATCTGGTCCAGGCCATTTGTTGTTGGGGAGATTCTTAATAACGGTTTCAATTTCTTTGTCTGTGATTGGTGCATTTAGATTTTGTAGTTCTTCTTGGTTCAGTTTTGGAAGTGCATAGGTTTCTAGGAATTGTTCCATTTCTTCCAGATTCTCTAGCTTGGTGGCATATAGTTCTTTATAGAAGTTTCGCAAGATTCTCTGGATTTCTGTGGTGTCAGTTGTGATATTTCCTGCATCGTTTACAATTCTATTAATTTGAGTCTTCTCTCTTTTTTGTTTGGTGAGTCTGGCTAGGGGTTTGTCAATTTTATTTAATCTTTCAAAGAACCAACATTTGGCTTCATTGATCTTTTGTATGGTTCTTTTATTTTCGATGTTGTTTATTTCTGCTCTAACTTTAGTGATTTCTGTCCTTCTGGTTGCTTTAGGGTTCCTTTGTTCTTCTTCCTCTAAGTCCTTGAGGTGTGCAGTAAGGTCGTTCATTTGAGCTTCTTCTTGGTGTTTAATATGTGATTGTATGGCTTTAAGTTTCCCTCTCAGTACTGCTTTAGCTGTGTCCCAAATATTTTGATAGGTTGTGTCTTCATTTTCATTAGTTTCCAGGAACATTTGAATTTCCTGCTTGAGTGAGTCTCTGACCCAGTGGTTCTTAAGGAGCATGTTGTTTAGTTTCCAAATTCTGTGTCTTTTAATAATTTTCCGTTTGTTGTTAAATGTTAGTTTACTCCACTGTGGTCTGAGAAGATACTTGGGATGACTTCAATGCTCTTGAATTTATTGATGCTGTCTTTGTGGCCTAACATGTGGTCTATCCTTGAGTATGTGTTATGTGGATTTGAAAAGAAGGTGTATCCAGTTTTTTAGAGTGGAGGAGTCTGAAAATGTCCAAGAGGTCTAGTCTGTCGATCTCTTCATTCAATTCTCTTATATCTTTATTGGTTCTCTGCTTTGTTGATCTGTCTAAGTGTGAGAGTGGGGTATTGAAGTCTCCCACTATTATTGTATTACTATTGATGTATTTTTGAAATTCTTTCAGTAGATGCTTAATGCATTTAGATGGTCCCTCGTTGGGTGCATAGATGTTAATAATTGTTAAGTCTTCTTGGCTGATTGATCCTCTAATCATTATGTAATGTCCTTGCCTATCTTTTATTACTTTATTTAATTTAAAATCTATCATAGCTGAGATGAGAATGGCTGTTCCTGCCCTTTTTTGTGGTCCGTTAGCCTGTATGATAGTTTTCCATCCTTTCACTTTAAGTCTGTGTTTATCTTGTTGTGACAGATGGGATTCTTGCAAGCAGCATATGGTTGGGTTATGTTTTATGATCCATCCCCCCACCCTGTGCCTTTTGATGGGTGAGTTTAAGCTATTGACATTTATTGATATTATAGATTTAATGTATTGTAGTGCCATTGTTCTAAAAAAAAATTTGTTTGCTCTGATATATTGCAAGTATTATAGTGATGTTCTTGTTTATAAGAGGTCTTTTAGTACCTCTATTAGGGCCGGCTTGGTGATGGTTGCCTCCTTTAACTGTTGTTTATCTAAGAAGGTTTTGATCCCTCCATCTAGTTTGAATGAAAGTCTAGCAGGATATATTTTCCTTGGTTGAAATCCTTTTTCATTCAGGGCTCGATAGATATCTTGCCACTCCCTTCTGGCTTTTAGAGTTTGAGTGGAGAATTCTGCAGATAATCTTATGGGTTTTCCCTTGTATATGACTTTTTGTTTCTCTCTTGCAGCCTTTAGGATCCTTTCTTTATCCTTACTTCTTCTCATTGTGACTATGATGTGTCTTGGTGTCTTCAGGTCTGGGTTGATTCTGTTTGGTACTCTCTGGGCCTCTTGAACCTTGATATCCTTTCTGTTATTCAGGTGTGGGAATTTTTCTTGTATTATTTCCTCTAGAATGTTTGCTTCTCCTTCCTCTCTTTCTGCCTCTGGCAGGCCAATTATACAAATGTTACTTCTTTTGAGATCATCCCATATGTCTCTGTTGTTGTTTTCAGTGTCTCTCAATCTCTTTTTAAGCTCTTTCACCTCTCTCTTAGTTTTCTCTAACTCATCCTTTGTCTGACTAATTCTGTTTCTGCTTCTGTTAGTCTGCTTTCCCTTGCCTCAGCTTCTTTCTTCATTACACCTATTTCAGCTTTCAGTTCTCTAATTGCCTCAAGATAATCAGTATTTTCCTTGGGGGTCTCAACTGTTGTTTCCCTAATACTGCCATTCCTTTCCTCCAATGTTGTTTTCATTTCTGTGATTAATAAGTTTATTATTGCTTGCATACTTTTCTTATCTATGGTTACTTCTGACTGATTTGTAGTTTCTTCTGGGCTCTTGTCTTCATTCATTGGAGTAGCAGTTTTATTTGTTTTTGATCTACCCATTTTTTTAATTTATGTGTTTCTTTTTTTTTATGCTCTGTTGTTCCTCAGTTGTTGTGTCTTGAGTACAAGTAACACTGTACTAAATACCTTTATGACAATTGCACTCACCAACCTCTGGAATTACAGTAGCAACTGAAGTAAGTATTGAAGTAGTTTAATCGTTACCAGTTAGCCAAACTATTTCTCCAGTCCGTGAAAAAATAGTAACCAAATCCCAGTGAAGAAAGAGAAAAGAAAGAGAGGATAGCAAGAATAGACAGTTACGCAAATCTACTATCCAGTGTATATTCTAGGGGTAACAAGAGGGGAAAGGGAACTAGAGCAGAGATACACACATAGAGAGTCCACTCTGAGTCAGATTTCTTCCCCAAAGTAATTCACAAATTCAGAAAGGCAAAGAAGAAGGAAGAAGTGTATGACAAGATTAAAAAAAAAGAGAGAGAGAAAGACAAGAGAGAGAAAAGGGAGAACATAAGAAAAAGAGTTGTAATTAAAGAGCAGTGCAAGGAACTTCCCAAATGTGTATCAGTGAATTCAAAAAAGCACCCTGTTTGGTGTTGTGGGGTATCCTGCTAGGAGCTGATCCCCAGGGACTGCTTATGGCGGGGGGCTGGAGGGAAGGAGGTATGCTTGAAAATTAAAAGGAAGAAAAAAGAATTTTCCCCCCTACTCTAATTCTTAATCCAAATTAAGTTATAGTCATCTCCTTGTCACCGCTATGACCCCTTATTTGCTGGCCTGCTAAAGGCAGAAAATCCTATTGTTTCCAGGGGATGTGTTCAGAGCTCAGCGGCTAGCAGCTTCTCAGTCCACCATCTTCCATGAAACCCCCCCCAGACTTTTTTAAAGGATTTCTAGAAAATGAAAACTAGCTCCAAGTCCTTTGATCCAATGAGAGCTATACTTAAGAAGTCTTTGGATCCGCCCTCAGTGTCACGGAGGTCCCTGGAGACTCACAAGAGAAAGCCCCCGAGCTATAGTGCTCCCTCCGGGTCCTCTGCCGGCTGCCCAGCAGCACTCTGCAACCGGCGGAGGAGCTGCCTTCCCGGGCGGAGGACAATGCCCGGCTCACTCGCCTTGCCCGGCGCAACCTGGGAAGTCTGGAGCAGCCTGCCCGCTAGTCCGTGCCACCTTTACTCTAATTCTTAACCCAAATTAAATTATAGTCACCTCTTAGGTGTCACCACTAGGGCCCCTTATTGACTGGCCTACTAAAGGCAGAAAATTCTACCGTTTCCAGAAGATGTGATCAGAGCACAAGCTTAGCAGCTTAGCTTAGCTTAGCTTCTCAGTCCTCCATCTTCCTCCTGAAGTCTGCTATTTCATTGAGAATTGCTTCATTTTAAACTTTTCTTTTCCAAGAGTTTTAAATTCCCAAAGCATAGTAGATGTGTCTTATAGTGCTGATAGTCTCTTCTCTACCTTGTATTAAGTCTACTTCTGAAGCCTCTTACTTCAACCTGAACTGCATTGAAAGTGCCCTTTATGTCCTGCAGTTCTGTTTGGAGGTTTTTTTCTTTTTCTTTTTTGCTTGTTTTGTTTTTCCTGGACTTTGTAATTGATCCCTTAGTCCTTGAATTGATTTTATAATGAGTTTTCTGAACTACACCTCTGTCATTTTTTCTAGATCTATGCCTGTCTGGTCATTTGGGCTTTCTGTCCTTGCTGCCTGTATATTTCTCCATTTCCTCATTTAGTGTGGATTTTGTTGTTGTGTCAGCAGGAGTCACTGTGGCTAAGGCACACAATTTCCTTTTTAATATATCTTGTTGAGGGAGGGAAGGTTTCATCCTGAGTCACCAAGCCAGTTCTGTGACCTTAACGTCAATATAGGGCTTCTCTGCTGCTGTCCTAGCCTGTGGAACAACAGCAATGGAGACTCCAGAAGACAAAGTTGTAAACTGGTGAGTTTGGGGGTGTTTTTTTTCTTTTTTTAAAATTTCTTTTCTTTTATTATCTTTATTAAACAGCCAGAAATTGAGAGGAGAGGGAGAGAAACAGAGAGACACCTGCAGCCCTGCTTCACCACTTGCAATACTTTCCCCCTGCAGGTGGGGGCTGGAGATGCAAACCCAGGTCCTTGTGCATTGTAACATGTGTGCTCAACCAGGTGCGCCACCACCTGGCCCCTTTTTTCTTTTTCTTTTTAACAGCCTTTTTGTTGCTAAAACTCGAACCAGGAAGAAATGTTGAAGCCTCCAATCTAATTTGGAGCCTACCACCTGGAGCACTGGTTATTAGTCCTGGGAACCATTCTGTCCTCAAGCCACATGTGTCTGTACTCAACTGAGGCTTAGGTGAGTTTCTTTCTCTCTCTCTCTTTCTTTTTTATTTTTTTTAAACTGTTTCTTTACCTTAGACCTGGAAGTGGTAAAATTCACTGCCAAACTTCCAGTCAAGTGCCAGCCATCCCTGTGTAGTCCCAGGAATCGCTCCCTCACCCACTTTCTATCCACAAGCCACATGTGTGTACTCAGCCGTGACTTGGTGAGAGTTTGAAGAGATCCTGGTTGTATTTTTTTGAGTGTACAGGTGATTTTGTTGCTTTTCCTAGTTGAATGGGGAGAGGAAAATGCAGCTGCTGCTACTTCATAGTCACACCTCCAGAAGTCCTCCCTCGTTTTCATTTTTCTTTATTAGTGATTTAATAATGATAGAGAAGACTGTGGGATATAAGGGGTGCAATTCCATACAGTTCCCATCATCAGAGTTCTGTATCCCATCCCCTCTATTGGAAGCATCCCTATTCTTTATCTCTTTGGGAGTATGGACCAAAAATAAGGGGTTCAGAGGGTGGTTTTCATTTTTTTTAAATGTTTATTTGTTGCCTTTTGTTGCCCTTGTTGTTTTCTTGTTGGAGTTATTATTGTTGTTGTTGAAGTTGTTTGTTGTTGGATAGGATAGAGAGAAGTGGAAAGAGGAGGGGAAGACAGAGAGGGGGAGAGAAAGACAGACATCTGCAGACCTGCTTCACCGTTTGTGAAGTGACTCTCCTGCAGGTGGGGAGCCAGGGGCTGGAAACTGGATCCTTAGGCAAGTCCTTGTGCTTTGTGCCACCTGCGCTTAGCCTGCTGCGCTACAGCCTGACTCCCAGTTTTCATTTTTTAATAAAGGAGGGAGCTAACCCTGACTGCTGTGAAGGAAATCTCATAATATTTACATTAGCTATCTGAATCTGCCAACCTTCCATGACAGTTGCATGAAAAAAAAAAGTCTAAACTATGAAAACTTTAGAAACAGTCCTTTTTTTTTTTTCTTTGCATTTGGGCTTTAACTTCAAGTCAGTTGACTGGACTACAATAAACAATACACAGATATTCTCTTGAACAAAAGAAATGAGTTAACAAGTAATAAGAATGTGTGCACAGGGTTACTGGTGGTGCACCTGGTGAAGCACACACATTATCCTATGCAAGGACATGGGTTCAAGGACCCCGTCCCCAGCTGCAGGAGGAAAGCTTCTCAAGTGATAGCTCTTAATCTCTCTAGTAATATAAAAATAAATAAATATAAAAAAGAATAACCTTTAAAAATTTGGGAGCAGGGCAGGTGGTGGTGCACCTGGTTAAGTGTACATGGTACTAAGACAAGGCTCTGGGTTTGAATCCCCACTCCCCAAGTGCAGGGGTCTACTTCACGAAAGGTGAAGCAGGTCTTCCGGTGTCCGTCTTTCTCTTTCCCTCTCTATCTCCCCTTCCATTTCTTTCCTACCCAATAAAATGGAAAAACTGGTCACCTGGAGCAGTGGATTTGTAATGCCGGCATGGAGCCCCAGTGATAACCCTGGAAGAAAAAAAAAAGTGTCCACATATTGGTATATAACAGGAAAGATTCTATTTACTTTTTTTTCATATAGAGACAGAGAACCAGAGAGTAAAAGAGACCACGGCATTGAAGCTTCCTTAAATGTGGTGGGAACTAGGGTAACATATATGGCAAAGCAGTACACTACCCAAATGAACTATTTCACCAGCCCTGAAAAAATATTTCAGGGAAGCAGTTTTTCTACCAAGACAGCATTATAACAATTTTTCATTTACAGCCACCACTCCTATCCCCAACAAACAACAGAACAGTGCCACTTGTTAATGTTTTTCACACTTTTCTCCATTTCGCTATCTGTTCTGTGCATAAGATCTTTGTCTGTGTTTTTTCTATGCTTCAGCTAAACACACTCATAATTCTTTCTTAATTACTTCTAGCCTCAAGATTCCCCCCCCCCCCGTGTGTGTGTGTGTGGTGGAACAGCACTGTGGTATCTCTGTCAACCTTCTCTTTCTTTTTATTTTTGCCTCCAGGTTATTGCTGGGGCTCTGTGCTGGCACTATGAATTCACTGGTCCTGGTGGTCATTTTTTCCATTTTATTGCCCCCTTCTCTTTCTTGCCTCTCACCCTCTGTGTCTGTCTCTAGAGTAGAGAATAAACATGATTTTTATAGATGAAATCAACTATACTCAGCCTTTTGATGAGATAGTAGTGCTCCTATCTTACACCATATTAATCTGTATTGTGCAGGACATCACAAGATGGTTATTAAACACAAATGTCTATCTTAAGTGAAAACATCAAAATTTCTGTGATGTGCAAAACATGCTTTACATGAAAGAATGAATTTCAGTGAGTTCATAATATCTTTTAAAAATATTATTTATTTATTATTGGATAGAGACAGAGAGAAATTGAGAGGGGAAAGGGAGACACCTGAAGCCCTGATTCTCCATTTGTGAAGTTTTCCCCGTGCAAGTGAGGAGCAGGGGCTTGAACCTGGGTCCTTACACATTGTTGTGTGTGCACTTAACCATGTGCACCACTGCCTAACCCTGAGTTCATAATATCCCTATTGAAACTAACTAGTGACAATATTTAAAGCACAAGCTATATACCCAAAGCAAGATACTCTTTCATTTTCTTCTTCTTCCTCTCCTTTTCCTTTTCCTTTTTTCTTCTCTTTCTTCTTCCCTCCCCCTTGCTGTCTTTAATAGACTCAAAAAGACAGAGTGAGTGAAAGAGGGCACAGCATTAAAATTCTCCTCCAGTGCAGCAGGGGCCAGGTTTGAACCTGGGTTGTGCACTTGGCTAAGCAATGTGCTACCCAAGTGAGCTCTCTCACTGGCCCCATACAAACTACGACAAATGCAATGAGTGGTGGTCCGGGAGGTGGCGCAGTGGACAAATGCAATGAGTGGACATTAGCCTCTGGATTGTTTTCAATAGAGACATGGTAGGATGGTTGTGTGTGTACATAGCAGGGGAAATTATCTGAGGAGTGGCATCACAGAACAGTGGAGCCTGGCAAACCCCACATCTACTGCACTTGCCAGAAGGCTGGGAATAGTCAGTCCTGCAGTAAAAATTCATAGGTCATCAGGCAAAAAAAATCCAGAAAGGACAAGCCTTGCAGCTCAAACACTAAGGACATCTGCTTCAGAATCCTCTTGTTAAACAGAGGTCAAGTTCTTTGTGCTATTCAGGGCTTCGACTGGTTGGATGAATCCACTCAACATTTGGAAGGACAGTCTGGCTTCTACAAAGTCAAGCAGTTTCTACATGTCCATAACATGCAAAAACACCCTGAGAGAAAAGTCCAAGACAGAAGTTTAACTGCATTTCTGAGAACTGTATTGTTAACACATAAAATTAACCATCATCACCTCAACCATAAAGTATGAGGAGAAAAACCACAAAATCTAAGTGCACAAAAAGATAGGTAAATTCTGGTTAATCTTTCATTGCACCTGCAGGTAGGGTCACTGGTTCTCGGGATTGTAAGCAGTGCCTTGATTTCTAGACTTGTGTCAAGGTTACCAAGATGGTTTGGAGGCTTAGTCACAGGGATAGTAATTTATAGCGTTACATCCAAGAGTCCACAGACCTCCTTTATGTGGTCTCTTCTGAATTTAATAATTACATGTGTGTGTGTGTGTGTGTGTGTGTGTGTGTGTGTGTGTGTATGCATTTTTTTTTTTACTGCCTCAAGGGTTATGCTGGGGCTCAGTGCTGGTACTGTAAATCCACGCTCCCAGGGGCCATTTTTTCCTTTTTTTTTTTTTTCTAATTTTTATTGAATAGGACAGAGATAAATTGAAAAGGGATGAGGAGTTAGAGAGAGAGAAAGATACCTGCTGACCTGCTTTACCACTTATGAAGCATCCCCCTGAAGGTGGGGAGCGGGGGCTCAAACTCAGTTCCTTGCACTTGTATTATGTGTGCTTAACTGGGTGTTCCACTGCCAGGCCCCCAATTAGAATTTTCCAAATGAATCCACTTGAACAAATATCTATTAAATAATACCTTGGAATCTACTTGACAGAAGAGGGGACAAAAGGAGACTACTGGCTCCTGGTGGAGGACACTCTTGATGAAACTCATGTGTTATAGTGCACAAGGACCTGGGTTCAGAAACCCCCATTCTTGTATGCAGGGAAAAAACTTCATAAATGGTTTCAATGCTTCAAGATTCTCTCTTCTCTCTTCTCTCTCTCTCTTCTCTCTTCTCTTTCTCTCTTCTCTCTCTCTCTCTTCTCTCTCTCTTCTCTCTCTCTTCTCTCTCTCTCTTCTCTCCCTCTCTCTCTCTCTCTCCTCTAGGGTTATTGCTGAGGCCCAGAGCTTCCACTACAAATTCACTGCTCCTGCAGGCCATTTTTCCCATTTTTGTTGCTGTTGTTGTTATTGTTGCTGTTGGATTAGACACAGAGAAATGGAGAGGGAAGGGGAAGACAGAAAGGGGGCGAGAAAGATCAACACCTGCAGACCTGCTTCACCACTTGTGAAGTGACCCCCCCCCTGCAGATGGGGAGCCAGGGGCTCGAACTGGAATCCTTATTCTGGTTGTTGTGCTTTGCATTGTGTGTGCTTAACTTGCTGCACTACAGCCTGGCCCTCCTCTCCTCTTCTCTATCTCCTTCTACCCAATTGATTTCTCTCTGTCTCTATTCAATAAATAAATAAATAATATATATTAACAATGATAATACCATATAGACATATAATTTATGTTTGACTAGTTGTAACCGGTCTTGGGAACTTTAGTTTCTGGTGAATTAAGTACATACTGAGGACTATATACTTTAATATATACATTCATTTTATTCTTCCAAAATCTTATAAGAGTACCTTATTCACATCACTAGGTTAGGTGTTAAAAATACCTGACATCAAAAGAAATAGCAATTGTCAGGGAGCTAGTATATTGGTTATGCAAAGAGACTTTCATGCCTGGGGCTCTCAGATTCCAGGTTCAGTCCCTGACATCATAAACCAGAACTGAGCAATACTTTAGTTAGATAAAGAAAGAGAGAGAAGATTCTTGAAATTTTACTAGGAAGGAAAGAGAATATAAAAATACAGGAAGAAGAGGCCAGAGAGATAACTTGGCCTATTAGAGCAACAGTGTGTATGCCTGAGGCCATAGGTTCAGTTCTCAGTGCCCCATTTTGCCAAATCTGAGCACTGTTCTTTCTCTTTTCATCACAGTAAATAAATTTTAAAATACCCTTTAAAATATAAGGGGAAAATAGCTAGTATCTCAAGTGTGAATTCTAATAATCTGATTTGCTTGTCCCTTTTTTGTTTGTTTCCAGGGTTTTTGCTGGGGCTTGGTGCCTGCCCTACAAATTCACTGCTCCTGGAAGCCTTTTTTTTCCATTTTATTTGACAGGACAGAGAGAAACTGAGAGGGAAGAGAAGATAGAGAGGAAGAGAGAAAGATAGACACCTACAGCCCTGCTTCACTGCTTGTGAAGCATCCCCCATGCAGGTGGGAAGCCAGTGGCTCAAACCCAGATCCTTGCACTTAACCAGATGAGACACAACCACCACCACCACCACCACCCCATGTCTGTTTATTTTCTGATTTCAGCTTTGAACCATTTTTAATTGACCTCATTTCCTAAATGTGCCGTAACAATTCTTTTTTCTCTATGATATAGAACAATTTACATTTTCTCAAAACACTCAAATAACACATGACATAGTAATTTAACACACACCGTGGACTAATATTTACAATTGAATCCTTAACTTTAATCCTTAAGTTTTTTTACTTTGTGACACCTTAAAAAAAATAATTTGTTTGGACCTCCAAAGATAGATCAAGTGAGAAGACACTTGTTTTATCATGAATATGACACAGGTTCAAATATTATTCCTCTTACTTAGGTGATGTATTTTTTTCCATTTTTTTCTTTCTTACTATCTGAAAAAGTCATCTTGAAGCAATGAAAGCACACACACACACACTATCAGCAAACAACGGAAGGGATTATTATTTCATAAAAAGATACCTCAGTTGTTATCTATGATGGAAATATTCAAAGTAAGTTCAGTACCACAACTTTCAACACTGGGCCTCGTTGTTGCTTTAATTTCTAGTGGGAGGGAAGGAGAGAATTGAAATTTTGCTCCAGACTCCATTGGGGTTACATTCATTCAGAAGAAATTGAAGCAAAGGATAGAGCAAGTATGGAGGGAATGATTGAGCTGTCCTCACGTGCATTAAGTGACCTGACAGTCTGGGGACACTGGTGCTCTGGAATGACAGCCTTTTAAGATGCTCACTGAGGATATGTAAGTAAGGTGAGGTGAGGGAGAGAGCATAATGGTTCTGCAAGAAGGCATTCATACCTGAGGCTCAGAGATCCCAGGTTCAGTCTCCAGCACCATCATTAGACACAGCTAAGCAGTGCTCTGCTCTCTATAAATTTTCGATATTACTATCATTAAAAATAAATAAATAATAAAGGGAGTGAATGGTGACACACCTGGTTGAATGCACATGTTAAAATACTCAAGATTCAGATGACCTCGACATTGTCTCCTGGAACCCCACCTCTCCAGAGACCTGCCCCACTAGGGAACGATAGAGACAAGACAGGGGTACGGATCAACCTGCCAGTGTGCCCATGTCCACTGAAGAAGCAGTTACAGAAGCCAGACCTTCCACCTTCTGTGCTCCATGATGACTCTGGGTCCATGCTCCCAGAGGGATAAAGAACAGTAAAGCTTCCATTGGAGGGCATGGGATAAAGAACTCTGGTGGTAGGAATTCTGTGGAATCGTACCTCTTATCCTACGGTCTTGTCAATGATTATTAAAGCAATAAAAAAATACTCAAGAATCTAGGTTCAAACCTCCAGACCCCACCTGTAGGAGGGAAACTTCTTGAGTGATGAAGCACGGCTGTAGGTGTCTCTCTTTCTCTCTCCCTCTCCCCTCCCCCTCTTGATTTCTCCTCTGTCTCTATCCACATCCACTAAATAATGATAAAACATATTTACAAGGGATTATTTAAAAAAATAAATATTTTAAAAATAAAATAAAGATACAATGATGGTGGGAATGGTGTGGAATTATCCCCTATACTGCTGTTATCTTATGATCTATTAAAAGAGAGAGGAGAGAGAAGAAAAGAGCCAGATGTTAATTCATTGCACTATATATAGAAAATATCAGTACTGTCTTTGAAATGACTTCCTAACACTGAATGCCTTCCCAGCACAGTTTAAACAGCATTCTCACTGGTGGAGCGAGGCAGTGGCACTCAGTAGAGTGCATATGTTACTATGTCGAAGGACCTCAGTTCAAGCCCCTGGTCCTCCATGTTATATATATTGCCTTTTTCTCCCCTTCTATCTTTTTACCTCTCTATCTCTGTCAGGGAAAAGTAGAAAAAAGGAAGTAAGAAGGAGGGGAAGGATGGTCAAAGGAATGGTGAATCTGTCATGTAGCAACTGAACCCCAGCAATAAACTTCGTGGAAAAAATAAAACAAATATGTTCAGAGGGGCTGGGTGGTGGTTCGCCCAACAGAGCACATGTACCCATGTGCACAGACAAGCCTAAGCCCATAGTCCCCACATGCAAGGGGAAAGCTTCAGGAACAATGGAGTAGTGCTGCAAATCTCTCTCTCCACCGCCGTGTGTGTGTGTGTGTGTGTGTGTGTGTGTGTGTGTGTGTGTGTGTGTGTGTGTGTGTGTGCTTCTGGAACAATGGAGTAGTGCTGCGAATCTCTCTCCCCACCTGCCGTGTGTGTGTGTGTGTGTGTGTCTGTGTGTGTGTGTGTCTGTGTGTGTGTGGTAGCGGAACAGAGGAATAGAGGCAGAAATAAAGAATGAGAGTGACTACTCTCATTCAGCACTGAATCTTTCTTCAGTGTGGTGGTGGTTTATAGGCAGGTGTCTCTCCCCCCACACACACCCACCCCTCCTCCTCCTTCTTCTTTCTCCAGAGTTACCACTGGGACTAGGATATGTAGTGCACTAATTCACTGGTCCAGGTGGCCATGTTTTTTTTCCATTATTGTTGCTGTTATTGCTATTGTTGTTGTATAGGACAGAGAGAAATTGACAGAGGAGGGGAAGACAAAGAGGGGATGAGAAAGATAGACACCTACAGACCAGCTTCACAACTTGCAAAGTGACACCCCTGCAGGTGGGTAGCCGGGGCTCTGTGGCTACCATCCGGACCGGTCTTCTTATTTATTTATTTTTCTCAAATACTCACCATCTCTCAAAGAAGAAAGTCTGGGTGGAGTCCTTACTTAATTTGAGAGCTTTTATTTCATTCTTTTTCTTTTTAAAATTTCTTTATAGAGGAATTAGTGTTTTACATTCCACAGTGAATACAATAGTTTGTACATGCATAACATTTCCCAGTTTTCCATATAACAATACGACCCCACTAGGTCCTCTGTCATCCTTTTTGGACCTGTATTCTCTCCCCCATGCATACCCCAGAGTCTTTTACTTTGGTGTAATACACCAATTCCAGTTCAGGTTCTACTTGTGTTTTCTCTTCTGATCTTGTTTTTCAAATTCTGCCTGAGAGTGAGATCATCCCATATTCATCCTTCTGTTTCTGACTTATTTCACTTAACATGAATTTTTCAAGGTCCATCCAAGGAATTGATTTCTGGATTTCATCTTCTTCTAACTTAGTGTTTGCATAAAGGAATGCAATTGACTTTTGAATGCTAATTTTTTAGCCTGTATTGTACTGTATTGTATTGTATTGCCTGATGATTTCCAAAAGCTTCTTGCTGGACTTCTTAGGTTTTTCTATGTATACTATCATGTCATCTGCAAATAGAGTTTGACTTCTTCTCTTCCAAACTGTATCCCTTTCATTCCTTGCTCCTGCCTGATTGCTATGGCAAGAACTTCCAATACTATGTTGAATAGTAATGGTGATAGTGGGCAGCCCTGTCTAGTACCTGATATGAGGAGAAATGCTTCCAGTTTTTCACCATACATGATGTTGGCTGTAGGTTTGCTATATATAAACTCCACTATCTTCAGAAATTTTCTATCTATTCCCATTTTTTGTAGTGTTTTGATCATAAAGCGATGTTGTATTTTGTCAAAGGCTTTCTCTGCATCTATTGATATGACCTTGTGGTTTTTGGTCTTGCTTTTATTAATGTGGTGTATCATATTGATTGATTTACATATAGTAAACCAACCTTGCATTCCTGGGATAAACCCCACTTGGTCATGATGAACAGTCTTTTTAATATACTGATGTATCTGTTTTGCTAGAAATTTGTTCAATATTTTATCATCTATGTTCATCAGAGATATTGATGTGTAGTTTTCTTTTTTTGATTGTGTCCCTATCCTCTGCTTTTGGTATCAAAGTGATGTTGGCTTCATAGAAGCTAGAAGGGAGTATTCCAGTGTCTTCAATCTTCTGGAAGACTTTTAAAAGTAGAGGTATTATTTCTTCTTTGAAGGTTTTGTAGAATTATTTGTAAAACCATCTGGTACAGACTTTTATTTTTGGGAAGGTTCTTGATAACTGCTTCAATTTCACTAGCTGTGATGGGCCTGTTCATATTATCTAGTTCCTCTTTACTTAATTTTGGAAATTTTTATGTATATAGGAAATCATCCATTTCTTCCAGGTTCTCTAGCTTGGTGGCATATGGTTGTTCAAAGAAGTCTCCCATGATATGCTGAATTTCTGTGATATCTCCTCTTTTGTTTATGATCCGATTTATATGGGTCTTCTCCTTTTTTTGTTTTGTGAGTCTGGCTAAAGGTTTGTCAATTTTGTTCACTCTATCAAAGAACCAACATTTACTTTTGTTGATCTTTTGTATGGTTTTCTTATTTTCAATGTTATTTACTTCTGCTCAAACTTTAGTTATTTCTGTCCTTCTGATTACTTTAGGGTCCCTTTGTTCTTGTTCTTCTAGGTCTTTAAGATGTGCAATCAGCTTGTTTATTTTTGTTATTTCTTGTTTCCTAATGTGTGCTTGTATGACTATGAATTTCCCTCTCAGTATTGCCCTTAGCTGTGTCCCAAATATTTTGATAGTTTGTGTCTTCATTTTCATTGAACTCTTGAAACATTTTGATTTCTTCCTTTGTTTCCTCTTTGACCTAGTAGTTGTTAAGTAGTGTACTGCTGAGCTGCCACATGTTGGGATTATTACTAATCTTATGTTTACTGTCAAGTGTGATTTTAATTCCACTGGTCTGAGAAGACGCTTAGGATGATTTCAATGCTCTTGAATTTGCTGATGCTGTCTTTGTGGCCTAACATATGGTCTATCCTTAAGAATGGCCCATGTGGACTTGAGTAAAATGTGTATTCCAGTTTCTTGGGATGAATGACTCTGAAAATGTCCAATACTTCTAGTTTATCTATCTCCTCATTTAGCTCCCTCATATCTTTATTGATTATCTGCCTGGATGATCTGTCAAGTTGAGAAAGTGGGTTGTTGAGGCCCCCTACTGTGTTGTTGTTAGAATGTTGCTGTAGCTCTTTCAATAGATGTTTGATGTATTTAGATGTCTTCTCATTGGGTGCAAAGATGTTAATAATTGTTAAGTCTTCTTGATTGATCCTCTGAGAAGTAAATAGTGTCCATCTATATCTTTTTAAATTTTATTTATTTTAAAATCTATCATGTTAGATATGAGAATAGCTTTTCCAGCCCTTTTTTGTGGGCCATTGGCTTGCATGATAGATTTCCATCCTTTCACTTTGATTATGTGTTTGCCTTGTTGAATTAGATGGGTTTCCTGTAGACAGTATATTGTTGGATTGTGTTTTATTATACATCATCCTACTCTGTGCCTTTTAATAGGTGAATTCAGGCCATTGATATTTACTGATATCAAATATTGAAGATATTTGAACAGCATTCTTGTAGATTTTTTAGAGTGTTCTGAGAGATGGCATATTTATGGTAGTCTGACTATTTATAGGAGACCTTTTAGAACTTCTTTCAGGGCAGGCTTGGTGATAGTTGATTATTTTAACTGCTGCTTGTCTGAGAAGGTTTTTATGCCTCCATCTAGTCTGATCAACAGTCTAGCAGGATACAATAGTCTTGGTTGAATGCCTTTCTCATTGAGCACTCAATAGATATCTTGCCATTCTCTTCTGGCCTGTAGTGTTTGCATGGAGAAGTCTGCTGCTAATCTTATGGGAGTTTCCTATGTAGGTGACTCTTTGTTTTTCTCTTGCAACTTTCAGGATACTTCCTTTATCCTTATTCCTTTCCATTCTAAAAACGATGTGTCTTGGCTAAAGTCTGTGTTAATTCTGTTTGGGAAACTCTGGGGCTTCTTGAACCTTTATGTCTTTGATGTTGTCTAGATTAGAGAAGTTCTCAGCTATTATGGCCTGAAGAATGCATTCTTCCCCTCCTCTTTCTTCCTCTGGTAAGCCAATAATGTGTATATTATTTCCTTTGAAGTCATCCCATAGGTCTCTGTTGTTGTTTTCAGTATCTCTTAATCTCTTTTTGAAATTTCTTCTTTTTTAGGTGCCTCTAATTTGTCCTCGATCTTGCTAATTCTGTCTTTAGCCTCATTTATTCTATCATCTCTCCCCTCTACTGTTTTCTGGAGTTCATCTATTTTGTTACCCTGTTCTGATACAATTTTAGCTTGTTCAGCTAGTTGTGTTCTTAAATCAGCTATTTCAACTTTCAGCTCTCTAATTAACTTAAGATCATTAGTATTTTTCTTCCAGAGTCTTATTTGTTATTTCTGCATTTCTGATGACAATTCTTTCAAACTCTACTCACTCCTGTGATTATTTCCTTAACTAGTGTTTGGATGTTGACCTCATTATTTTATGCTTTAACCTTTGGGGGGCTTTTAGCTGGACTCTTGTCCTGATTCATTACTCCCATATTTCTTCTTGTTGGTTTAAATATTTTATATAGTATGTTATGAGGTCCCTCTCTCAGTACTTTTCAAATTACTGATCATTCTTGCCTGGATTTACTTGTGTCTAAGTAAGGTACTTAAAGGGTTCACAGTTAAGTTGTGGGAATTGAAAGTTGTTTCAATATTATTTTAATCCCTGAGTTGGAGAACAGTGGCTTAAAAGCCTCTTTTGTTCTTTTTCTTCCCTGTAGGATATGGGAGCCTGAGGGCTTTTAAACTATAAGTAGGCTTCTTAGCTTAATCACTGACTCCTGACCAAGAGATAAAGTAGGGTGGGGCAGAGATAATCCGGTGGTTATGCAAAGAGACTCTCACAATGCCACCACTAAGCCACCGAGGTATATATCTTCTCCTGAGTTTCCTGGTTAGTTCTCTGTCCCCTGGTGTCAGCAAAGGGCCTCCCTCTCTCTGCTCCAGATTCTGAGGGCAGAAGCAATGGAGATGCACAGTTGCATGTGGTGAGTTTTAGGGGAGTCCTCTCCTCCCTTCAGCCATCTTTTTGTTGGTGAATCAGACTGGAGGTGGTATCTCAACTTTAAACTGCTGGACTATTACCAGTGTGTTCCAGTTGCTTCAGCAGAGTACACATGTTACTATGCATGATGAGTGATAGGCCAGGTTCAAGTCCCCTCTGAGTCCTCATGTGCAGGGGAGAAGCTTCATGAGAGTCAAGCACTGATGGTTATTTCTCTCTCTCTCTCTCTCTGTCTCTCTCTCTGTCTCTGTCTCTCTCTCTCTCTCACACACACACACTTTCTTCTTCCCTATTTTTCTTGGTCTCTGTAAAAAAGAGAGACAGAAAGAAAGAAGAAAATAAATAAAGAGAAAGGGAGGAAGGAAGGAAGAAACAAAGAAAGAAAGAAAGAAAGAAAGAAAGAAGAAAGAAAGAAAGAAAGAAAGAAAGAAAGAAAGAAAGAAAGAAAGAAAGGCAAGCCACTGGGAGTGAGCCCCAACAACAACCTTGGTGGCAAAACAAAACAAAAAATCCCAACTGAATCTATAGATACATTTGAGGTTATGCTGATTAAATAATTGTTTCCAAAATACTGAGTATACTAAGAAGTATCATATTTTTAAAGTAACTTCTGCTTCTTTCTTCAAGACATAAGGATAATATATATTTTCAGATCCCTTGGGGCAAGAAATAATAGTTTTCCATAACATGGTTCCAATAATTTAACTATATATTTTTTGAAAACTCCTTTTTAATATGTGCACTTGTCAATTAGATGAAAAAAAAAACTTGATAATTTACTGTGGAAATCTAGTGAAACCACTGAGGTTAAATCTTATAGATAGCTACTTAAAAGTAACCACATGTAAATATAGTTAATATGTTTTCCAGGTTCAGTATCACTTTATTGGGGAAATACTGATTTACTAGACTTTAGCTGTCAGAAAAGTACATTTCTTCCAATATAGGCATCATCAGTACCTTTCACCCTCAACCAAACTATCATCCACCACAGGGACTTACATCCTCAAACTCTCCCTAGAGCTTCTTCCTTCCCTACCTGAGTCCAGACTGTAGCCCATAGAGGAATCAAGAGACCACTTGAGAATCACTGGCTTGTAGAGTGAAAACAAAATATATGCTGAAGCGTTTAAAGTCAGTGAGCATTTGTTTTTGATAGTTTTGTTTTTAAACCAGAAGATTTATTTTTTTGTTTTTAAATCTTTATTATTGGGTTTATAGAGACAAAAAGAAAGTGAGAGGGGAGGGAAACAGAGAGGGAAAGAGAAAGAGAAACACTTGCAGCCCTGCTTTACCACTTCAGTGAGTGTTTGTGCTGTCATCTTTGTTCTTTTCCTCAGGGCTGCTTTGGTTATTCTGGGATATCTGTGTTTCCTTGAAAATCTCTACATTGTTCTAGCTCTGTGACAAGTGCTGTTGACAATTTTATAGGGATTGCTATCCCTGGAGCTCCAGTGTCACAATTGGTTAGCACTCAGTACTTATACAGGGATTGCTATCCCTATCAAACTGTCTATTGTTTTAGGTAATATGGCCACTTTATAAATCTATTTTAAACCTTTGTATTATCTTTATGTATTTATTGTATAGAGATAGCCAGAAATGGGGAGAGAGAGAGAGATACAGACACCTGAAGCCCTGCTTCACCACTCATAAGCTTTCCCCCTGCAGGTGAGGACCAAGAACTTGCATACTCAACCAGGTGCATGTAATTGTTTCTGTTTCAAATAGTGGGTGTATAGTGATAAATATAATTCATTTATTTCTTGTACTAGTCTAGAAAATACAGATAGTAGAAAAATAATATAGGCAATTTGAAGCAAATTGTTTTTAAAAATGAGATATACTCTAAGGGTCTGTCCTAGGGGCCAGGCAAGTGTCTCCACGCAGAGACTATCAGTCTGGGTGCTTCATCCCAGGAAACACTTGAGGGACAAAAACAGAAAGGAGGAGAAAGCCACTAATAATGGAGTTGTGGTGCTCTGGTATGTGTGTGTGTGTGTGTGTGTGTGTGTGTGTGTGTGTGTGTGTGTGTGTGTGTGTGTATTTCCATAAAACATAAAATAAAAAGTCAAGACAGGAAAGTGGCTGGACAGTGGAACACGTGCATGAGATCCTGGGTTTGATATCTGGCACTGCATGAGAAGCTGTTATAATAATACTGTGTATAAAAATCCAGGGAATGTAGTAAAAGCTAAAAAAAATGATGGTGATAGTATTAAAATTAATGATTTTCCATATTTTGCAGTCAGTAGTTTATTTTGAATAAACAATAGCGAGCAATATGCCATGTAATGTAATGAAATGTTAAACCATGTGTGATATTGTTATTTTTTAAATGATGTTAAGCAATTTGAGACTGCATTAACATTTCATGGTAGGTTTAAAAATGGAATGCAGTATATCCTAAAATCAGTTAAGTGTACTTGTGCTTACAACTTTTCTATCATTGTAAAGAAAGACACAAAATTGCATTTGCTTAAATACAATAAGAACTACGAGGTATGACTTAGAAAGGAAGATAAGCCACGACTATAGAAAAAATGGACAAATATATCTAAGTACAGGCAGATAGATATAGGGAATAATAGTCCACGTCTGTGACCTTGGGAGAACTAATGCAGTTTTCAATGGAGGGAATGGGCATACAGTAGTCAACATTAAATCAATAATAAAAATTTAAATAGTAGCCCTTCCTTTACCAAAATGCCATTTCTATCTCTAAATTCTGTTCAAAAATTCGCAAATTTTATGTTGTTCTGTTAATATACTGTAGTCATTTGTAGAATCCACATATGTAAGAAACAGGCAAAATCATAGGAACAGAGAGTAGAATACAATTAGTAGTCTATTCTTTATTTTTTACATTTTTATTTCTAAAATGGAAATATTGACAAGACCATTGGATAAGAGGGGTGCAATTGCCACCACCAGAACTCCATATCCCATCCCTTCCCTTGAAATTTTCCTATTCTTTATACCTCTGGGAGTATGGACACAGGATCATTATGGTTTGTAGAAGGTGGAAGGTCTGGCTTCTGTAATTGCTTCTCCACTGGATATGGGCATTGGCAGATCAATCCATACTCCCAGCCCATCTCTCTTCCCCTAGTGGGACAGGGATCTGGGGAGGCAAGGCTCCAGGACACATGGGTGTGGTCTCCTGCCAGGGGAAGTCAGATTGGCATCATGGTAGCACCTGGAAACTAGTGGCTGAAAAAGAGCTGCCCTTATCCAGCTTTTTGTAATCCTTACTTTGTCTGACAATGTTAGCTTTGGAGTGATTAAAGGAAGTGGAATAGGAAGTAGGTAAGAAGGGTGTCTAGGTCTAAGTAGAAACTATTTGATTAGGTATGTTATGGTGTCTTTTTAAGGTCTTTCTACTTGCTTGCTGCATTCATTGACTCACTGCAAACTATTGTGCACTTTTGCTTTAAGTTATATATTTTCCCCTAACTTATGGATACATGTGTACATATGCCCTATCTCATGGGCCCTGGTCTATATATAGGTTGTGAGGTTTTATTGAGAAGTGCACCACCTGAGATGGAATTAAGGAGTACAACGAGCTAGAAAAGGTCTCACCAGAGTAATGAAAGTGAAGGGTTGACATTCCATGTTTGATGTCTCTGGACACAGTCCGAAGTGAAACATGGAGAATGATACTGGTTGCATTGATTGGATTGGGATCAGCATACACTTTATCAGTTGGCATGAATTGAGAGAAGCATGTAGGAAAGTGAGCCCAACCCTAGAAATTCCAGGACTGGAAGAAATGTGGGCTTTACAGAGAAAGGGGAAGGCTCCTGCTGTCTTAGGGTTTAAGAAGGTAATAGCTAGTTATTATTATAACCAAATTATTTGGCAATTGGGTTGATTTTAGTGTGTGGATACACTGTCAGATTCAAAGGAGAAAATATAGAGTCCTATATGAAATAAACTTTGTTAAATACAAAGATGACATACTAAATTGCTGGGAAATGAAAAAATTCAGTAAATGTATTTATTTAAATATCAATGCATATTCAAATATTAAATTAATCAATTTTTACTATATACCAATAATTAATTATTTAAAGAGTCTATATGAAACTATACAACTTTCTGAAGGAAATAGGAACAATTACTCTGAATTACAGTAATAAAAGCTTTCTTTAATAAATGCATAAAATGTATTAGTCACCAAAGAAAAAGTTTGATGAATGTGGTTAAGATTCCAACTACTGAGGTTTTAAATAAAATAAATTCACAAAGTCTGGAAGATATTTATTATATATATAACCACCAGAGAATATTGCCTCAATGTTAAAACACATACTTTTGTCCGGATTGCAAATTGGGTAAAGATATAAATAGGCATTTCACAAACGACAAAACTTTTTTTTTCAAACCAAATTATGGAAAGAAGTTCAATTTCATTTGTAACAAGACATGAAAAATAAGATGGAATGAGGCAGTATCTATTTTATGTGCTCAATACACAGAGAAATTAAGAAACTGACAACACAGTGATTAAACAAGACATAATTCTTAGTCACTGCCGGTATAATCCAAATGTTTATAAGTATCTCATCCATGTCCCACCATAACACTGTCTAATAAAAAGTGCTCTGGCTCTTAGATTCATAGTAAATACAATAAATATGGTAACTGGGTGGATCTAGTAGAGGGCACATGTTAGCAATGTTTGAGGAGCAAGGTTCAAATCCCTGGTCCCTACCTCCAGAGAGGAAGCCTCATGAGGAGTGGCGTTGTGCTACATGTCTCTCTCACTCTTCTTTTGTCTGCCTCTGTCCTTATCTTGCTCTCTTTATTTCTCTGTCTCTTCATTATCAAACAACTAAAAATAAGAAATAACCAAAAATGGCCACTGAGAATGGTGGAGTCATGCAAGCAGGGAGTTCAGTGGTAATCCTGGTGGAAAGCAAATAAATGAATACATACAACAGAGATAATAAATAAATAAATAAATAAATAAATAAATAAATAAATAAATAAATAAATAAATATGGCTGGGGGCCAGGTGGTGGTGCATCTGGTTGAGCGCACATGTTACAATGTGCTAGGACCCAGGTTCAAGTCCCTGGTCCCCACCTGCAGGGGGAAAGCTTCACAAGTGGTGAATCAGTACTGCAGGTGTCTCTCTGACTCTCTTCCTCTCTATCCCACCTTTCCCTGTTGAGTTTTGGCTGTCTCTATCCAATAAATAAATAAAGATAATAAAAAAATAATAAATATGACTCTCACCTTTGCAAGAAGTCATTTAAGAAACCTACAAATTTAAGTTGTAGGTAGATGTCTAGCACTAGTGGCATTTGAACAGAGCCTTTTGCCAGTGTTACTCACATTTATAAATGAGAGCTTCTTCCTTAAAGGGTCTGGGTTATAGCACATCTGGCAGAGCACACCTATTGCCAAGCACCTACTGCCCTGGTTCTAGCCCCTGGTCCCCACCTGCAGAGGGGAAGCATCACAAGCTTCACAAGTGGGGAAGCAGAGCTGCAGTGTCTCTCTTTCTCCTTATCTCTTCTCTTACCCCTCATTTTCTCTCTGTCCCCATCCAATTTAATAAATACAATTAAAATAATATAAATGAAAGCTTCTAAATAGCTGAAAGGCCAGAATTCACACATAGGAAGCTTCTGAACCTTCCTCGATCCCTGAAACTTTCTCATTCTCATCAGTGGTGACTAGAATTAAGAACATATTTACAAATCTCCAACAATTTTAGTGTGATATATATATTCCCTTTTGTTGCCCTTATTTTTTTTTTATTGTTGGATAGGACAGAGACAATGGAGAGAGGAGGGGAAGAAAGGGGAGGGGAAGATACAAACCTGCAGATCTGCTTCACTGTTTGTGAAGCGACTCCCCTGCAGGTGAGGAGTCAGCCAGGGGCTCGAACTGGTATCCTTATGCCCAGTTGCACTTTGCGCCACATGCACTTAACCTGCTGCGCTACTGCCCGACTCCCTTTTAGTGTGCTTTTACAGATAAAGGAGTGACTTTGAATGTGCCTCTGGCAGTAAGCTTGAGTGCTGAGTGGTTAAAGCAGTGAGACAAGAGGAAATAGTTAAATACATAGACACTCTCTTTAAGAGGGTCTGTGATTCACACAGGTCTGTGTAGAAGCAAGCTTCCTAGTTCCCAGTTTGTTTCTCTCTCCTCCCCACCATTCTACCTTTAAAGATAATCGTAAACTTGCCTATCCGCAAAGTGTTTAATTACTTTCAAAATGCTTTCCATCTCAGGTCATCTATTTTGATTCTCACTTTCTCCCTGGAGTTTCTCTTGCATGTTCCTTCTTTCTCATAGCATATATAGAACATAATTTAAACCAAACCAAACAAATGGAACTCTGAAAATATCTGATCTTGCTGTTAAAAAAAAAGAAGAAGAAGAACAAGATGCCCAACCAGAGAAACAGCACAAAAATCTTTGGTTTATCTCGTAAGTCCCACAGTTATATCCACATACTTGTTTAAGAAGTAAGTAAAGCTAATTATTTTGGAGTTTCTTGGTGGCATTCTTTCAAATAAAGAAATGAATGAATGGTTATATCTTCTAAGAGCGGTTCTGCTTCTCTGTGTTTTCTAAAGATAGAAGAACTATTCTCTGGCCCCTAGAAATCCACTTGTTCTACATGGAGCAAAATAAAATATTCTCTGGAAATACTTTAAATATACAGTGCCAGGCTGGTGAAAATAGCTCACTTGGATAGTGTGCTGCTTTGCCACATGTGCAACCCAGTTTTGAGCCTAGTCCCCATGGAACAGAAGGTAGCTTTGGTGCTGTGGTTTATTTCACTCTCTGCTTTTCTGTCTGTTTTTTTTTTTAATACAAACAAATAAATAGGCAGTGCCATGGAGTGTGTAATAATCAAATTAATAGGTCATATGATGCAACAATGCAATTTATGTTCACTTTCTTGTCTGCTACCATTTCTTTTTCCTCCAATATCTCCCTAATAGGCATATGGTCTCACCAGCAAATGGTAGCCTGCTTACAGGCAAGCTGCATTTCATAGCCCATCAAACCCACCTGCTCACACTAGGCAGGATTTGGTCCAGATTTCTGCTCATTAGAGCCTCCGGCTGGGGCAGAGAGTGGATGGGAGAAGCAATGAAATCAGTGCCTGAAAAGTGAAACTCAGATTTCTTTGGGGTTTATATGGGATTTTATTTGGTGAGTGGTTATGCTGCTTTTCATTATACCAGATAACAGGTTGCTGGCAGCCTATTTAAGAGATACAGAGCTCTTTTTAAGAGGCTGCACATGAAATTAAAACTTGAGATGAAATGAATTCTAATATGCATCCCCTAGTGCTATGGAGTACTGTCCAAGCTAAGTGCTTAAACTGGGATCTGCCTGGTCCTTTGAAAACAGCAACACTGTCTACTAAGTAGAAGCTAGGAAACAGTGCCGTTACAATTTTATAAGCCATCATATGCTAGACTTTCTTGCTAGCATTACATCAGTTCTAGAGGCATTTTCTGCCCCATTTACCCAACTGGCTCCAGTCAATGAAGTTTTGCATTATATGCCCTCAGGGAAGAAAATAATGCAAGAGTTTTACTGTCCATGTTAATGCCATTTAATACATTACTCAAACACGTACTTAAGACTCCCAGTTCTGATTACACAATGTTGGTCTAAAATAGCTTCCAAACTGGCTTCTTAACTGGCTGTGTCTCAACAGCTCATGTCTTCCCAAACTGTTTTTTGTAAGGTTGGAGGCTCAACATTTGCAATCAGAGATGTTGCCAATGCATTGGGTTATTTTTCAGTATCACAATTTTATTGTCAATGAAGAATTGTGTGTGTGTGGGGGGGGGGGTATCCAGCTTTTTTGTTTGGCTTTTCTTTTCCTCTCTCTCTTTCTCTCCCCCTGCCTCCAGATCTAGTGTACTGAAAACATTGCTTAAACTAGCACTAACCCTCATCTAACTGTTGGGAGGCTAATTAATGTCCTTGAAAAATGATCAAATGTTCCAAAAATGATGTTAGTCTGAAAGTTGCAGTCTCAAGCAGGAGTGAACAGTGAGGCAGAACAGCATTCCATCTCAATTCAGAGAACTTGGGTTTCACTCCATTCCTGTGAGTTGGAAAAAGCAGATCTGTCTTTTCTCTGTTTGGATAAGGAAGGGAGGGGGCTTACAGAAGAGGGATGTTTTCAATAACAGCTGTTCTCTAACTCAAGTTCCAGCATAAATTTATTCTTTCCTGCCATGGAGATGCTAGGACAAAACTCTAAGCGGGTAGGAAAAAGAAAGTGAGCCATTTTGATGAAGGTACACGTGTTCAAGAAGAGAATGAGAAGGCTGAGGGATAAATAAATTGAAGTTCAGTCTGTCCAGTGATGAGAACGTAAGAGCATGGGTATCTAGTAGAATGTCTAGGCTATAATGTAATGGGACAACATTCAAATCAGCTCTGTAATAAACACCACTTGCTAAGTCTCCTCACAACAGTTCCAAACTTGTGTAAGCAAATCTCCAGATCTATATCAAGACTAAACACGTAACTCCCTTATTTGGAGAGGAGGTAGCTGTCACATCTAGACTACTATAGTCTTAATACCAAGTTCTTTTACTTTATTATTATTATTATATTTATTTATTTGTTGGATAGAGACAGCCAGAAAGCGAGAAGAAAGGGAGTGGTAGAGAGGAACAGAGGCAAAAGGACACCTGCTACACTGCTTCACCACTCACAAAGCTTTTCCCCTGTAGGTCTGGAGCAAGAACTCAAACCAGGGTCCTTGCACACTGTAATGTGTGTGCTTAACAAGGTATGCCACCACCCAGCCCCTTAATACTAAGTTCTTCACATCAAAATATCACCTCTACATTTAATATTTTGAGATTCTCTAACAATATTTTAACTTCCATTTGGAAGGATTAACTTATAATCATATTGGTGAGCAAGTTTGAGGCATGTGTGAAACAGCTCAGTCAGAATTTCACCCCTCCAGTATGAAAGCTTGACTCAAGTACAAATAAATAAGTGGGCATTTGAAAATGCTATTTTAGTATGACTGCAGGTTTTATTCATTTGGGCCATTACCCATAGAACTACTCTAAGGCAATATGCTCCAGTCAAGCTAAAATACTATTTTTTCCCTTTGCCCCAACTGTTTTTTTTTATAAAAATTTATTTTATATTTCTGTTTAAGCCATGACTCTCCTCATCAAAAATTTTCATATCTGTCAATGGCATCAATTCCTTGGATTTTCTCAAACAAAACTTTGTTATCTGGGGTTTCACCCCTCTGGTCTGAATTTTCAGATAGAGAGAAAGAGAGGAGGAAGAGAAGTAGGAGGAGAAGGAAAAGAAGGAGGATGAGGAAGAAGAGGACAAGGTGAAGGAGGAGGAGACACCAAACATCAAAGCTTTCTCCTAAGAAGTGGGAACACAGAAACACAACTTTGATCTTTTCTCTACTCCAGTGAAGTTATTATTTCCTGTAATTTCCAAACTTCCTTAAATGCTACTGTATGAAACATCATGGGCTTGGGAGTTCAATTGACCTAGGTACATAGAGGTCATTCATTTCTACAACTTACTAGTAATATGTGTTCTTTTTTTTATATATTTTTTTAAATATTTATTTATTTTCCCTTTTGTTGCCCTTGTGTTTTTTTATTAGTGTTGTTGTAGTTATTATTGTTGTTGTTATTGATGTCGTGGTTGTTAGATAGGACAGAGAGAAATGGAGAGAGGAGGGGAAGACAGAGAGGGGGAGAGAAAGACACCTGCAGACCTGTTTCACCACTTGTGAAGTGACTCCCCTGTGGGGAGGGGGGGGGCTCGAACTGGGATCCTTCTGCCGGTCTTTGCTCTTTGCGCCATGTGCGCTTAACCCACTGCGCTACCGCCCGACTCTCCCATAATATGTGTTCTTTAAAATGTCATAGCATCACATCCATTTCCTCATCTGTGGACAATTATACAGAGGTAGTATAGATTTAGAGTCACTGCACAGAGAGAGTGGTCGAACTAACGGAAACTCCTCAAAATAAGAAACTGAGGGAAAGTAGAGTGAAGCAGGACCACTGCCATGTCCTTGCTGCTTGTTCCACATAGTTGGCCCTTGCAGGGTGAGAAGACAGAAGACAGCTGACATCCAGGATGGAGCAGCAAGTCTTCTCTGAGAAAGGAATCCTTGGCCACAGCTCCACTTCCTGAGTGACTAAGGCATCTGGGCAGGGGGGAAGCAAAGCCTGACATGTTGGGATTGCTGTGAGGGGAAGTCCGTCTGACAAGCTGAGCTGCCTTTCTTGTCCTTGGCCTTGTAACAGTGCACAGTCTTCTGTTGTTCCTGGAACCACAAAGCCTATAATGAATAGAGTACCACTGATTGGAAACGGTCGGCCCTCCATGAGATTTCCGCAGGTTGTTTTCTTTCTACAACTTGGTAATGGATTTTTCTAACTTCAACAGGATGGTTGAAGTGTCTCATGATACGCTGTGGCCCCCCTCCCCTCTGGAGCCAACTCTGTCCAGTTATCATTGTCATTTTTTTTTCCCCCAACAACTAGAAATCAATTCCTCTTCCAAATCTTAAATGTTTTATTTGGAGGGTTATGTGATCCTAAGCAAACAAGCAAACTAAAGAGTCATTCTGTTTTTTTTTTTTTTTAAAGAAATTTGAACTTTTTCTAATGAGGTAAGCTTTTGGGTTTGTAGTTGAGGTTCACTGAATTCAGCAGAGGTCAGAGGAGAGTAAGGAATGTTTGACAATCACTGTGCAAGCGGGACTCTGTGAGGCCAACCTATTTCAGTGACCCAACATCTGTTAGGTCAGTTGAAGAAAGCAGTGGCCCAGATTGTGACTGTTAACTAATGAAGCACTATGATGACAAGCTAGCCAGACATACCTGGGCTAAAACCCTCAGACGCAATGGAAAGAAATAATAATAATAAAATGTATGAATATTTGTTAACATTTACTGAGAATGTTTGTTTTGATTTTATTTATTTTTTAAAATATGTATTTCTTCCTTTTTGTTGCCCTTGTTGTTTTATTGTTGTAGTTATTATTGTTGTTTTCGATGTTGTTGTTGTTGGATAGGACAGAGAAATGGAGAGAGGAGGGGAAGACAGAGAAGTGGAGAGAAAGATAGACACCTACAGACCTGCTTCACCACCTGTGAAGCGACTCCCCTGCAGATGGGGAGCCAGGGGCTCAAACCAGGATCCTTCTGCCGGTCCTTGCTCTTTGCACCACCTGTGCTTAACCCGCTGCACCACTGCCCGACTCCCTTATTTTTTTTACTCTAATGTCATTTTGAGGGTCAATGGATCATAGTACATACAATAAGAGAAAGATGAAGGGGGAAGGAGAGTTCAGAACACTGCTCAGCTCTGCTTATGGTAGTGTCAGGGATTGAACCTGGGACCTCAGAACCTCAGGTATGAAGTCTTTTTGCAGAATCATTATGCTGTCTCCTGGTCTTAAAAACTTTTATTTGATATGTTTTTTGTAGTATTCCACTACATTTTCATGCCAACACAATGAAACAAATATTCATGTGAGATTGGGTAGTGGTACACCAAGTAGAATATATGTCACCATGTGTGAGTACACAAGTTCAAGACCTGATCCACACCTGTAGGGAGTAAGTTTCATGAACAGTGAAGAAATGGAGCACTTGGGTAACATTAACAAAGTAGTGACCATACTGTAGTTTGAATCTTGATCCTTTGATTCCAAAATCCATATTTTTCGTCACTATGGTGTGATTAAATCACCTGTCATATTTTCTAGCACATAATTTGCATTTACTGCATGCTCTCAACACATACTTAAATCTTATTTGATATTTAAATGTATGACACTGTTTATAGTCAAGACTTGTTTGTAGAAGTTGGCCCAAAATCAGCAATTCCTCTGATAAAGGTAATGTAAACCACCCCCCAACACCCCGCCTTGAGAATGTGCTATAGGAGCTCCAGAGCTGGCAGTTATATTTGCCACTGGTGTAATTTAAGAGATACTAGGACAGGGACTCACAGGTGACTCAGCCAATAGAGCTGTGTTACAATGCACAAGGATCTGGCTTTAAGCCCTGGGTTACCACAGGTGAGTGCCTGAACAGGGGGGAGTTTCTGGAACAGGTGTGGTGGAGGAATGCTGCAGTACTGTAATGTCTCTCTCTGTCCCTCTCTGCCTTGTCATCTCTCACCCTGTACCTAAAAGGGGGGAAAAAAAGGAAAAGAAAAAAGACTGTTGGAACAGTGGAATCCTGCAGATTCCATGCCCCAGTAATAAATAACAATGGTGGGAACAAAAGATGTTGGGGGAGACACTAGAGTTGGTAGGAATCCACTCGCTGCCACATTCTTTTCTCTCATAGAAAGTTAACATTGGGTGGAGTTTAGATAGCATAATGGTTATGCAAACAGACTCTCATGCCTGAGGCTCCAAAGTCCCAGGTTCAATCCCCTGCACCACTATAGGCCAGAGCTGAACAGTGGTCTGATAAAAAAAAAATTTTTTAAAAAGTGAAAGTTAAATAAGACATTCTTCACTTGGATTCTTATTCTATCACCTCTAACTTTACTTAAAACTGATACTATTTTATGCTTCTTCCCCTCCTTTTTTTTTTCCTTTTTCTTTTTGTTAACTTCTATTTTTCAATCCTCCAGTTAATCTTTCCATAGTTGAGTTTCTCTGCTCTAGATATTATGAGAACATAATTGTAACTCAATCACTAAAACATTCGACTGTTGCCTTTTATACAGATACAAGCCAATGCTATGATTTAATTTGTCACAAGTGACCTGGGAGGTGATCCCATAGATAAAGTGTTGAGCTCTCTCTCCTCAAGCACGAGGCCCCAAATTCAGTCCCTGGAATTGCACTCACTGGAGTCATGTTCTGGTTTTCCTTTCTCCCCTTTTCTCATAAATAAATAAATAAATAAATAAATGGCCAGGTGGTGGCACACTTGGTTGAGCACACACACTACAGTGAGTGCATAAGGACCCGGGTTCAAGCCCCTAGTCCCCACCTGCAGGGGGAAGCTTCACAAGTGGTGAAGCAGGGCTGCAGGTCTCTGTCTCTCCCCCTGTCTCACCCTCCCCTCTCAATTTCTCTCTGTCTCTATCCAATAATAAACAAATAATAAAATAGAATATTGTTTTAAAAATCAAATAACTATTTTTAGAAAATTACTGTTTCCTGAAAAGTTGCTGCTCAAGCAAGCCTATCTTTAACTACAAAACATCTCCAGGTTTCTTAAAATCCCACATCACTAAATCCTCCAACCCTTGCATGTAATTTCTATCTCATCTCATCGAGAAACTGTTGATTTACAAGACTGTTGTCACAGAAGTACAGTTTCATATCTTCCCAAAATAGGTATCAACATGGCTTACCTATGCATTTTTTTATTTGAAAATATAACCTGTATCAGGCTCATTTATTTTTTTTACTAACATTGCTTTTTCTCAAGTGTTCAGTGAATGATTCACTCAACAAGCAAGCAAGTTAAGATCAGCCCACAAGGAATGGCTTCTGAGAAGATGCCTGCTATGATGATCATATTGTTGAATGAATTCACTGAGAAATCTAGGTCCATGCTGTGTATGAAGTGAGTTCATAAACCCAAGTCTGACATACAGGAAATTTCCCTAGCCTTGTAAAAGCAGTTATTTTTAACTGAAGAAATGAAATTTGCATTGATTACTGAAACAGACTGACATTCGTTTGTGTGAACGTGATGAATCTACTGCGAGCACAATTGCCAAATTGCATGTCCATTGGAAAAACCACTTCAGTGTGAAATTAATAAGTTCTTTTTCTTTTGTCTACATGGAAAACAGAAACTTTCACTGTTGCTTACATATTATCTATTCCTGCTCAGACATAGTTTACTTTTCTTACTATAGTCATGACACTATGGCACAAATGCATTCTTTCCATGCTCGATAATTGCATAAATTTAAGTCAGTCCAATACTTACACCTAGCCTGAGTTCAAAACAGTGTTTTTTTTTTTTTAATGTTTTGATTATAAGCAAGTAAATGAGCATATGTCCAATTACATTTTGGGTGCAATAGCTTTAGCCACCACGTTTTGGCATTTTATTTTATTAGCTGAAAGTTCACATATGGTTTCCATGTCTCCAAGCTGTCTTTAAGGATACAAGAGTTGTATAACCTAACATTGTTTGCTTTCCCTCTCTCTCCCCGCCCCCTCCCTCCTTCTCACATATGCTCCCTGAGAGAAGTCCCTCTTCCTTTTAAAGATTATATGTGCAAATTGTGAAAAGCCCCAAAGTGTGTTAGCACTTTGAAGAAATGATGAAAGAAATGCTCCCAACCCTACAATTTTTACTTAATAAAAGAATCTGAAAGGAACACCAGAACATTTGCTATGGAACCAACAGTCTTCATGTACAAGTATGTGGCTCACAGTCCTTACCACTTAGCTGCTTCCTTGTGGTGGTTGGGTGCTACACTATAGTTCTCAAGTCCCTTCTTTTCAAAGAACCTTCTGGAACAACCATGGGATGAATGAAGAAGGAAGCTAACTGAACATCTTCAAGACTGGAATGCAGAGGATACAGCCGTGCAGGGAAAGGATACAGGATACTGGAGCACAAAGAAACTTTCAACTGTCCCTGGGTTTCCACATTCAGCCTGGAAATCTGTGTTGCCAGCACAGTTAATGATTTGGAAAACTGTACAACTTACATGTTTTGGCCAAGGGTTAAAGATGACTTTTCTCAACAACCAACAACCAACTGTTAAGGTTGTTGCTCTTGCATGCCAAGGACTTCAGTGTAAATCAATTTTTTCATTCAGTTGCTTATCCTCTATGTGGAAGATATTTTTGTCCCATTTCCAAAGAAAGTATGGATCTTGAACATATTGTGAATTTACAAAGAGTTATGAAATATCATGCACAGAAATCTTAATTTCCTTTAAGCCTGGCAGAAAAATTAATGATTCACTTTCAAAGTCTACAATATAAAAAAGATAACAGTTGTTTTGTTGTTGTTGTTGTTGCTGTTGTTGTTTTGGCTCCTCACCTGCAGGGGGGTCATCTGCAAGTGTCTTTCTTTCTTTCTTTCTTTCTTTCTTTCTTTCTTTCTTTCTCCCTTTCTTTTTATATTATAGAATTACATGTCAACAGGGGTTTGAATCCACATCATTCCCACCACCAGAGTTCTGAATCTTCACTTTCCCCACTGCAATCCATCACAGTTCCCCTAAGGTTATAGACATGGCCCAACCATCTTCTCTATAATTGTCTGTCCACATTTATACATAGTTGTCCCTTCTTTTTCTGATTCAATCCTCTCTTCCACTCTAATCCACTCATGACATCATAATTACATCCATATGTCCCTCTCCTTTTCCTTCTCTCTCTCTGGGTGCTGATGGAGCTGGATTGCAGAGTCCTCTTATCTTCATCCTATCACTTCTCCCCCACTGGGAGTATGGATCAAGGTTGTTTATAGGGAGCAGAAGGTAGGAGTTCTGGCTTCTGTAGCTGCTCTCTGCTGAGCATGGGCGTTGACAAGTTGATCCATACCTTCAGCCTGTTTCTATCTTTCCCTAGTGGACCAGTGCTCTGGAGATGTGAGCATCCAGGACACATTGATGGAATCTGCCCAGAGAAATTGGGATGGAGTGATGGTAGTATCTGTAACTTGGTATCTAGAAGGTGGCATGACCTAAATTGAGACAAAATGGTTTAATGAACAAGAAACAAGAAGTGGGATTAAAACTAATGAGATTAGGGATTTTAGGGTAGAAAAAAAGCTAGGAAAACCATTTTAGGCATGTTCCTGGGGGCATACAACTATGGTAGTTTTGCTTGAGTTTGGTAGCTAGCCTGATGTTGGATAAGAATATTGTCTGAGAGAATGGTGCTAGAGTGGAGAAAAGGGCAAGGGAGTTGAATTAGAGCAGGGAATAGCTCTCATTCTTGTGAGAGAAAAAAATCTGTGGCTAAAATTAACTATTTAGCTCCATCCACCTATTCTGGATATATATATATATATTTAGCACTAGAGCCTGTATAACCTCTAAGTCCCTATTGGTCCGAACTTATAGCTCATGGTCACATCTGAAGAACACTGCAGGCTGCACTCATTTCGGGACCAGTCTTTTTCAAGTGGCAGGGAAAGATACCCCCAGCTTCAGAGACTGGGGCTATCCCTACCATCATTGCTTTAAGGTAAATAAAGCAATGTCAATATCCTGGGAGGTCAATGTCCTCGGAGGGCCCACAAGATTATGTTCCTTATGGAAGCAACCAGTGATAGTGGAGAGAGGAAACCTTTAGAGGTCTAGGCCCATCATATGTGTATGGTAATCCAAGGATTCCCTAACTAGGACCCCAGATGATGAGGTGGTGTGATATTAAGGAAACAGGCCATTATTAAGTGGGCCAATCTCTTATCCTTATCCAATTTATGTAGTTCTCTCTGTATCCAATGATCTTAGATTTTTCTCTCAGTTGTTTAGGCACTGAGTATCATTTGTTAAGCCCAATGAGAGTTAAGTTTTGGGAATCTGGCTTCTTTGATCCTTTCTGTTAAGATGCTCAGGTAATTGGTCTAAAATCAATTACAGAATTTACTTATTGAGCACTTTGACTTTGAGTTATATAACTGCCCCTTGTTGATGGATACATGTACATCTGTTGTTTTTGCCAGGGCTGGCTTCACGGGTGGGTAACAGACGACCAGAAACACATGGCTGAGCTGAGAACGCAGTTTGATCTTTATTCATGAGCGGGCAATGTGCTCCTCCATCTTTCTCCTCCGGCAGCTGTGGCAGGAACTCAGGAAGTACGTAGGGTAGGGGGCGGGGAGAAGGGAGAAGTGAGAAAAGGCAAAGACTAAACCACAATCTCCTGGAGGGGAGGGTTGGAGTAAGACCAAACCAATATAAAACATACCAACAATTCCCCCTTTTCTTTTTAACTAATTGACCATAGTATCAGGAGTGTGGGGTGAACAGAAACCTATATCATACAGGCATTTTCAAAAAAGAAACTGGCACAAACATGGAGGAATGTGTAAGCGAGCAACAAGAACCAGTGTGCTGCCAAGGGAAGGCCTGAAGGGGCATTTTTTGCCTCTGTGGCAAGGCTTATCAGCTAAAGAACATTTGCTGCCTCTGTGGGATTTTCTTGCCTCTGGGGGGACCTTACTTGCCTCAACGGGCATTTTTTGTCTCTGTGGGCATTACCTAGCATGGAGGGAGGGTATGGCCTAGAGTCCCAAGGCAGCTGGCTGCAGTCAGTCTTTGAGAAACCCAGCAGCATAAAGGGGAGCTGCTAGTTTTGTGCAAAGTGTCCAAGAGGTGTACCAGTAAGTCCGATAGAAGTGCCAGTCCAAAGCAGATGTCCACGGAAGAATGCCAGGGGGTGGAACATTGTATGAGGAAGGTCAGCTGCTGGAATTCCGCTTTTTTGTAGAGAACTTGACAGCTGCAACTTAACTTACTATGAAACAAAACTTGTAACAGGTTAGAAGTTTACCACAATTGATAACTCTATTACAATTGGAAGTCTTTTTTAGTATGATTTTAAGCTTGTTTAAAGTTTAAACAATAAAATGTGGAAAGGTAAACAGAGAACCATGGGGAAAAAAAGCCTCAGGCATGAGAATCATTAGCATAACCATTGTGCTATCTACCCCGCCCATATTTGAACACACACATAAACATGGTTTTCAAATACACAAGGAGAAAAACTTTTGTTATGAAGACATGTCATTTTAAACATGAATTTATATCTGTACTATCTAGTTGTTCGGGGATGTGTTGTCCGGCGGTGGCTTCTTGCACAATTTCAGCTCCAGAAATTGCAGGTTGCAATCTCTGGACGAAATCTCTGTGTATTCTAGCTCCTCTGCCTTCAGAGCCAAGCTGGGGATCTCGGCCAGGGGGCCAAGTCCCAGCAGGGAGCCCAAGGTCTCCAGGTGGTCCGGGATCTGCCCAGATTTCATAGCAGGAGGGCGGGCAGGCCGGCCATGCAGAAGGTGTGAGCCGAGGTGCCCCGGAGTGGAGGCCAGGATGGGCTGCAGCCCTGCCCGCCATGCCTGCTGCACTGCTCCCAGTGGCCGAGCAGTGTGGAGGGAGCCCGCGCCCAATGCCTCGCACCATGTGGCCGGGAGCCGGTTCCTGCCAGCGTGCGGCAGGCAGAAACCAGAGAGAAATGTTCCGGAAACACAGAAACAGTCTCATGAAGAAAGGGCAGAGGCCTTTGGAAACCTCTTCACAAGCAGAAAAGAAGGCCATTGTAGATAGGTAGCCAAATTGTCTTGACTTTTCTGGGGGATGCGCAGGTCAGGTCCCATGTGGGCGCCATATGTCGTTATCACCGACATACATTTGTATCTGGTAGCCTAAACCCTAACTTAATCTGGTATTTGTCACTTAGTTAAATGATGTGCCATCTAACTTGGGTGTAGGTAGTCCTATGTGTTAGGATAGGTTTCACCATATTTGAAGAGTTGTGAGGTTAACTTCTCAGGCTCAATATCTCTGGTTACAATCCACAGTAGGATTTCAGTAGCAGCATAATGTGGGGTGGAAACACCAGTAGCTATTCGGCTGAAGTCAACAAAGGTGGTATGGTGGTAAGGAATTATAGAGAAGGGATATCAGGAAGTACAGGCATATCCTAGAGGTACCAGGACAAGGAGAAATGAGGGTCTTAAAGAGAATGTAAGGGGTTTCTTATAGTCTTAAAGAGAGTTAAAATATCAACAATTAGTTATTATAACCAGGTTAATTGGGGAGGTTAATATCTATATTAATATATTTGACTTCACTATACTTTGAACCCTTTAAGTGGTATCTGAACCTCCTTGTATTTTAAATACTTACAAGGTCAAAAGGTCTTGACCTGTCTGGCCTAAATCTTTAGTTGATTTAGATGTTTACAGAGCTATACTTTCAGATACTTTCTTAGAGCTCCATGAACAATTTAATCCCCTTATTAGAGTTTGATCATTTGCAAATCTAAGATATTAAATGTTTAGGCAAAAGCTAATACTTGTGCTTAAGGCAATAGTCTAGGCAGTTAGGGAACTTGTGATATTAAATCTACCCCCCACATGTCGTATTACTAGTGGTAGGATTAAATAATGATTGGACTAAAATTTCACTGCCACTGAAAATCTGTTCCCTCCCCCCTCCCCACTAGGTAATCAAATACAACAGCATAATAAGAGAATAAAGATCCAAGATCATGTGGGATTTGTCCCTGGGATGAGAATGACTGTTTCTACCTTTTTTTTTTTTTTCTTTTGTAGTTCTTTCACAGAACCAGTTCTTGGTTTCATTAATCTCCCTAATGGTTTTCTTGTTTTCTGTTTCATTGACTTCTGCTCTGATTTTGATGATTTCTTGTCTCCTGCTGACTGTTGGTTCTTTTTTGTTCCTCCACTTCTAATTGGTTGAGGTGGGTCGTTAGATAGTTCATTAATGATTTCTCCTAGGGTTTCTTCATTTACATTGGTATCAAGGTAATTCTTAATTTCTTTTT
The DNA here is from genome assembly GCF_950295315.1 of Erinaceus europaeus. NCBI lineage: Eukaryota > Metazoa > Chordata > Mammalia > Eulipotyphla > Erinaceidae > Erinaceus > Erinaceus europaeus. The sequence continues at coordinate 57,409,411 of NC_080175.1, forward strand.
TGATCTCTTCAGTGACCTACTTATTGTTCAGCAGCATATATTTTAGTCTTCATGTTTTGGGGAAATTTCTTTTTCTTTTTTGGTTGACTCCTAGTATCATGCCTTTGTGGTTTGAAAGGATGCATTGTTAATATAATGTTAATATTTACATATTTGTTTAGACTGTCTTTGCAGTCAAAGGATATGATCAATCCTTGTAAATATTCCATGTGTACTTGAGAAGAATGTGTATCCATTACTTTTGGGATAGAAAGTTCTGTATATATCTATTAGGTACATTTCATCTATGGTTTCATTTACATTCACTATTTCTCTATTTATTTTTTGTCCAGACATTCTGTCTTTTGCTATGAGTGGTGTGTTGAAATAGTCTATTACTATTATGCTACTATCAATGTCTCCCTTGAGTTCTTGTTTTATATACGTGGATGCTTCTAAGTTTGGGACATATATATTCACTATGGTTATATTTTCTTGTTGGATTGATCCTCTATCCATAATGTAATGTCCTTCTCTATCTCTGATTTATTTTCTTTGCCTGAATATCTATTTTATCAGAGAATAGAATAGCTTTCCCTACCTCTTATTGTGAGTTATTAGCTTGGAACATCTTGCTCCGACCTCTTATATTCAGTTTCTGTTTGTCTTTTCTTTGGATTTGTGTTTCCTTAAGACATATAATGGATGGATCCTGTTCTTTAATCCATTTATCTACTCTGAGTCTTTTGATAGGTGAATTTAGGCCATTCACATTTAGGGTGATTATTGATATATGTGGTTTACTTATGTATATTCTGATTTTTGTTTTTAGTTTATTTTAAATTGTTGAATTTTTTCCTATTTGTTTCTATCTGACCTATTGTGTGTTGAGTTTCTGTGGTAAATTCCTCACTGATTTTTCTTGTGTTTTCTGTAAATCTCTGTTCCCTGTTTTGTTTTGTGGTTACTATATGTGTAATAACTAGAATTGTGTGTCTAGAAAAGTCTTTTTTAAGTTGATCTTGATTAACAAATATTTGACAGGGCTTCTTTGTCTTTTAATTCCCTCCCCTATTTGCTTGTTGTTCTTTCCTATTTTAATGTGTCCTTGTGTCTAGTCTACTGCTGTTCACTTCACTAAGAACATGAGTTCCTTTGCTTCCTCCTTTCCTGTAGGACTCCTTTCAGTATTTCTTGTAAGGAGGGGTTGATTGTGGTATAATCCTTTAGTTTTTGAATATTTGTGAATACCTTTGTTTTTCCTCCATACTTGAAGGATAATTTTGCAGGATACAAAATTTGTGGCTGAAATTCCCTCTCCTTTAGTGCCTTGAATATGTCCTTCAATTCTCTCCTTGCCTCTAGGATTTATGAAGAAAAATCAGATGAGAGTCTGATATTTCTCCTTTTGTATGTAGCTTCTTTCCTTTCCCTAGCAGCCAACAAAATTTTTACCTTGTCACTGAGTTTTGATAATTTTACAATAATGTGCCTTGGCATTGGTCATTTTGGATTTACAAACCTGGGCTATCTATCTACCTCCAAAATAGGTATGTTCTAAGGACTGCCTAGGTGAGGAAATTTTCAGCTAAAATTTCTCTGATAACTACTTGGTACTTTGACTCAGTCTACCTCCTCAGATATCCATATAACTTGTGTATTTGACTGTTTGATGGAGTCTGCAATTTCACAGAGAGTAGCTTCATTCTTTCTAAACCTTTTCTCTCAGTAACCTTTGAATTGAAAGAATGGGTTAATTGTGTCTTCTAGACTGGAAATTCTTTCTTCTGCATGTGTGAGTCTATTTCCTAAACTTTCTACCTGAGTTTGAACTGCACTAAAGTTGTCTTTAAGACATTGCAGTTCTGTTTGAAAATTTTCTTTCATGCTTCCTAACTGCTTAGTGAATTCTTCTTGAAGTTCTTTCAAGCTTTGTAGCTTATCCAAGTATGTTCTGAGTTCCCCTTTTGTATGTCTAAATTCCAAAGTAAAATGCTCTTTCAATTCTCACTTAAGTTCTTGTAGAGTTCTCATAAGCTTTCCACATCTTATCTCTGATAGACTGTCCGCATCTGGAATTTCTTGAATTTCCTCTCATTTGCTTCTATTTGCAGCATATTTAGTTGCCTCTTTTTCCACATGTATGGTGTTGGTCATTGTTGGCCAGCAGGTGGCGCTGTTGTGATCTCTGGGTTTCACTTCTTGGTGTAATCCACAGCAGTGGGTGGGGGAGGGGTGTTTTGTGTGAGCTGTCTGAGTTTTGTGTACTTGTCTTAAACTCAGACTGAAGGGGAAAAAAAGTCCTAAGTCAAAGATAGATTTAAGCTCCAATTTCTTTTCTTCTGGAGAGTCTGATAACTGTGCCGCTATCCAAGATGGCGCAGGTGGTCCGCCTGGAGATCTAGTTGTTTTTTTTTTTTAAATTTTTTATTTAAGAAAGGATTAGTGAACAAAAGCATAAGGTAGGAGGGGTACAACTCCACACAATTCCCAACACCCAATCCCCATAACCCACCCCCTCCCATGGTAGCTTTCCCATTCTCTATCCCTCTGGGAGCATGGACCCAGGGTTGTTGAGGGTTGCAGAAGGTAGAAGGTCTGGCTTCTGTAATTGCTTCCCCGCTGAACATGGGCGTTGACTGGTCGGTCCATACCCCCAGTCTGCCTCTCTCTTTCCCTAGTAGGGTGTGTCTCTGGGGAAGCTGAGCTCCAGGACACATTGGTGGGGTCTTCAGTCCAGGGAAGCCTAGCCAGCATCCTGGTGGCATCTGGAACCTGGTGATTGAAAAGAGAGTTAACATATGAAGCCAAACAATTTGTTGAGCAATCATGGATCCCAAGCTTGGAATAGTGGAGAGGAAGTGTTAGGGAGGTACTCACTGCAAACTCTAGTGTACTTCTGCTTTCAGGTATATATTTTGCAGTAGTTTATGGATACGTGTGCACATAAGCTCTCTCTCACAGAAACTGGTGTATATCTAGGTTATGGGACTTTGTTAGAAAGTGAACTACCTGAGATGAAATTAGAGTGTACTATTAAAGGAAAGGTCTCACCCGAGTAATGAAGTTGAAGGGTTGTCATTCCACACGTGAAGTCTCTGGATACATTCTGAGGTGAAGCATGTTGAGGTAGCAATCGTAGCTTTGGATAGGTTGTGGTCGGCGTATGCAAATTGAAAAGCTTCTGTACATCCAAAGAAACTATTAAACAAACAGAGAGACCCCTCACAGAATGGGAGAAGATCTTCACATGCCAGACATCAGACAAGAAACTAATCACCAAAATATATAAAGAGCTCAGCAAACTTAGCCACAAAAAAGCAAATGACCCTATCCAAAAATTGGCAGAGGAAATGAACAAAACATTCACCACAGAGGAGATCCAAAAGGCTAATAAACATATGAAAAACTGCTCTAGGTCACTGATTGTCAGAGAAATGCAAATTAAGACAACACTAAGATACCACCTCACTCCTGTAAGAATGGCATACATCAAAAAGGACAGCAGCAACAAATGCTGGAGAGGATGTGGGGACAGAGGAACCCTTTTACATTGCTGGTGGGAATGTAAATTGGTACAGCCTCTGTGGAGAGTAGTCTGGAAAACTCTCAGAAGGCTAGACATGGACCTTCCATATGACCCAATAATTCCTCTCCTGGGGTTATACCCCAAGGACTCCATAACACCCAACCAAAAAGAGGTGTGTACTCCTATGTTCATAGCAGCACAATTCATAATAGCTAAAACCTGGAAGCAACCCAGGTGCCCAACAACAGAGGAGATCTAGTTTTGACCTTGGCTTCCAACCCACTCCTGTATTTCCCCAGCCGTGCTGAGCTATAGATTGTGTGTCCAATTAGATCTCTGTTGTGTTCAATAGCTTATTTGGGGAGAGCGGAGGTCTGATCATGGCTACACCATAAACCAGACCTCCTGGATGTTTTGGAAGTCAATAACACTTTTCAAATGAGAAAATATATCTGTTTTAAGGAATTTAATCCAAAGGTTTACCTGCTCATAATATATGGTATAAAGCTAGTAGAAGGGTCTGGAAGATAGCTTATTGGTTGAAGGCAGAACTTGTATGCATGAGATCCTAGGCTTAGTCCCTAGCACTGCAAATGCCAGAGCTGAGGACTCTGATCTCTTTCATAAAAATAAATAAATAGTAGTCTGTGTCAGAAACAAGGACATAAACCAGAATTTCCACCTTCTGCACCTCGTAAAGAATTTTGATCCATACAAAGGGGGAGAAATATTAGGAAGATGACCAGAGGTTTCTGAACTATAGTTCCATCAGGAACTGGAGAGAGAAGAGGGAAAAATAAGGACATTTAGAAGTAGCAATAAGTGTAGATGCCACTTAGGGAGGAAAAGAAGGCAGGATGATAGGGATAGGAAATATATATATATATATATATATATATATATATATATATATGTAGAAATAATAGTCAACCCAATAGAGAGAATGGCAGAGATTACATTTCCAATGGTGGAAATGGTGTGGAATTATTTCATAATTTTGTAAATCAATAATAAAATAGGAAATAGCTCATTTCAATAGTGTGCTGCTTTGCCTCATGTGTGCAACCAAAGTTTGAGTCTACACTTGTTGCTGAGGACTTATTCTGATGCAGTCTCCGCCCCCAGGTTTTTCTATGCTCCGCTAAATCCTAGAGTGCCCCCTTTCAACCAATCCTGGCTCCGCCCCCAGGTTTTTCTATGCCCCGCTAAATCCTAGAGTGCCCCCTTTCAACCAATCCTGGCCCTACACGTCACCCCTGGTTGTCGCCCAATAAAAAGCCCCCTCACCTCTCCCTTCTCTCTCTCTGGGCTCTCAGCTCTCCCTCTCTGAGGTCTCGCTCCCTGCTCCCCCCCCCCCCCCCCCCCCCCCCCCCCCCCCCCCCCCCCCGTGGTCGGCCATTGCTGGCTGGCTCCACATGGTCTGAACCAGAACCAAACCTCCCCCCCCATCCTATAATAAAGATCTGTGTACCCCTTTGCTCTGGACGTCCGCTCTCTTCTCCGCGGTGCAGCCCGACACCAGACCGCCTCAACAACATACACTGAAGGAAGCTTTGTTGCTGTGGTCTCTTTTACTTTCTCCCTCTATCTCTCTACTTCTCTGTCTTTATCTAAGTAGTCAGTAAATAAGTGCCTGAGGATGTGGTACAAAGAACAATTTTTCATACACAATGATGTAGTTCAAGTCTCTGGCTACCACACAGAAGCACCTGCACTGGAAAAACCTTGGGAGTGGTGGAACAGTTTGATTGTATCTCTCCTTTTCCTAAATCCTCGCTTGCTCTCTATTCTTCACTCTCTATCTTAAAATAAGTAAGTAATTAAGTAAATAAATAAATAAATAAATAAATAGGAAGTTGGGCAGTAGCGCAATGGGTTAAGCGCATGTGGCGCAAAGCGCAAGGACTGTCATAAGGATCCTGGTTCAAGCCCCGGGCTCTCCACCTGCACGGGAGTCGTTTCACAGGAGGTGAAGCAGGTCTGCAGGTGTCCATCTTTCTCTCCCCCTGTCTGTCTTCCCCTCCTCTCTCCATTTCTCTCTGTCCTATCTAACAACGACGACATCAGTAACAACAACAATAATAACTACAATAACAACAAGGGCAACAAAAGGGAAAATAAATAAAATTTCAAAAAAAATTAAAAATAAATAAATAAATAAGAGTCCTCTGGGGGCTTTGGTGTCATTGCAAAGGTCCCAGTCAAAATCTTGGTGGCAAAAATAAAAACTTGAAATAAATAAATATCTTAAAAATATTTTAAGTTTGCAGAAATTGTGATGATCTCAGAAACTGGTGAAGAAAACAAATGAAAACAAGAAAACAAATGACCCTATCCAAAAATGGGGAGAGGACATGAACAGAATTTTTACCATAGAAGAGCTCCAAAAGGCCCACAAACATATGGAAAAAATGCTCCAAATCACTGATTGTCAGAGAAATGCAAATAAAGACAACAATGAAATATCACTTCATTCTTGTGAAAATGCCATACATCAGAAAAGATAGAAGCAACAAATACCGGAGAGGCTGTGGGGACAAAGGAACCCTCCTGCTCTGCTAATGGGGATGTCAATTGGTCCAACCCCTGTGGAGAGCAGCCTGGAGAACTCTCAGAAGGCTAGAAGTGAACCTACCCTATGATCCTATATGCCCAGGGATATATCCTAAGGAGCCAAACACACCCATCCAAAAAGATTTGTGTATGCTTATGTTCTTAGCAGCACAATTTGTAATAGCCAAAACCTGGAAGCAACCAAGGTGTCCAACAACAGATGAGTGGCTGAGCGAGTTGTGGTATATATATATATATATATACACATACATACAATAGACTACTATTCAGCTATTAAAAATGATGATTTCACAGGTTTAAGCCCATCTTGGATAGAGCTTGAAGAAATCATGTTAAGTGAAATAAGTCAGAAACAAAGTATGAATATGGGATGATCTCACTCACAGGCAGAAGTTGAAAAACAAGATTAGAAGAGAAAACACAAAGCAGAACTTGGACTGGAGTTGGTGTATTGCACCAAAGTAAAAGACTCTGGAGTGGGTGGGGGAGAAGAGTTCAGGTCCTGGAACAGGATGGCAGAGGACCTTGTATTGTTATGTGGAAAACTGGGAAGTGTTATGCATGTAAAAACTATTGTATTTACTGTTGACTGTAAAGCATTAATCCCACAATAAAGAAATTAAAAAAAAAAAGTGGTGAAGAGCTTATCGTCAAAATCACTGGCACATTGTATCTAAATGGAAACCCTGTAAGTCACAAGGGAATGCTGGGATATACCGTAAAGAATATTCCACTCTGGGGGCCAGGTGGTGGCACACCTGGTTGAATACAAATGTTATAATGTGCAAGGGCTTAGTTTCGAGCACCAGGTAACCACTTACAGGAGGTAAGCTTTGAGAGTGGTGAAGCAGGGCTGCAGGTGTCTCTCTGTCTCTATCCCTCTCTGTCACCCCCTTTCCTCTTGATACCTAGCTGTCTCTATCAAATAAATAAATAAAGATAATTTTAAAAAATTAACTTTGGGGGCGAGGTGGTAGTGGGTTAAGTACATAGTGGGAAGTGTAAGGAGCAGCTTAAGGATCCCAGTTCGAGCCCCCGGCTCCCCACCTGTAGGAGGGTCATTTCACAAGCAGTGAAACAGGTCTGCAGGTGTCTATTTTTCTCTCCCCCTCTGCCTTCCACTGCTCTCTCAATTTCTTTCTGTCCTGTTCAACAACAACAACAATGGCAGTGGCAATAATAACAACAAGGGCAACAAAATGAGAAAAAAAAATGGCCTCCAAGAGCAGTGCAGGCACAGACCCCCGGTGATAACCATGGAGGCAAAAGAAAAAAAATTAACTTTGATAAGTTGTGTTTTATTTTTATTCAATTCAATGTCGTTTCCTAATGTCTCTTTTGATATATCATTTTGTCTATATTATATTCAGAATTTTGTTATCCTATTTAAAATTCCAGAATTTAAAATTTTATAATTTAGTTATTTAAAAAATGTTTTTTTTTAAATATTCCACTCAGGCTATCAGCCAGCTTGGAAGAAGGGCTAAAGTGCTTTTCAGACAAGCAATAGCTAAGAGAATTCACCACCACTATACAAGAAATACTAAAAGGATTTATGTAAATACAGGTAGCCTGAAGAATGTATTAAGAGATGCTCCCATATTTTAAATGAACGAAGAGAAAACAGCAATAATTGGGGACTATTTTAAAAAAAACTGAGATCTACCTGCTTCTAACTTAACTCAGACTGTGAACACAGAACTTCAGTGCTAAACCACTTGACGACTGACTCCCAAACAAAAATCCATAGAAGCAAACAAGGATACACAAAACCTGAATGGAATAAAAAAGGCAACCAGCAAGCTTCAAAAAAAGCAAGAAAAAAAAAATTCAAGAAGCTGAGACAAATTCCAAGAACCCTCAAGATTCCCAGAGGAAAAGAAAAATAAACTCTCTTAAAGACACACACACACACACACACACACACACACACACACACACTTTATATATAAGTACTGTACATAAATCGATGAAATGTAAAAATTCTAAAGTACGTTCAAACTGCTATAAACTGAGAGCTATTTTTTTTACTTTATATGAGGCTTTCATAATTAGGGAGACACTATGGTTGGAAATCCATATATTTTTAATGTCAGTAGGCTGAACTCACCTGTCAGCAGACACAGAGAAACAGGATGGATCAGGAAACATAACCCAACCATCCATTGTTTACCACTGGGTCTTAGTAGCAAAGATTTTAAGTTGTAAGTGAGAGGTTAGAAAACAACCATACAGGTGAATAGGAGCCTTAAAGGGGTAGGAACAGCCATGTTTGCATCAGAGACAATAAACTTCAAGGTCAAAAAAGTAACAAAAGAGAGGGATAGATAGGTATTCCATATGACTAAGTGATCAATCTGCTAAGAGTGAGCCTGTATTCACTTTTTTTCTTAAAGGGAGACACCACAGATCATAAGTTTTTTCCAGTGTCACAGAAAATAAAAATAAACATACAGGCTATAAGAATCTATAGGACACACCAGAAGCTGAGAGGAATGTATCTAGCAATGTAGGTCTACAGAGAGAAAGAACAAACATATCCAAGGTAAAAGCAATCTAACCACCTTAGAGGACATGGGAAAAAAAGGAGGTGTGAAGGAACCCTAAAATGAAAATGAGAAAAATAGCAGGTGTCATTGGGGCATAAAACTAGGCTGTGTATGTAGCACATAGGCTATCTAAAATGTCTCTCTCCAGTGAGACATCTTTCCTACTCCAACACTTATTGTCTTTCATGCAACAATGAAGAAACAACAGATATATATATATATGCAGAGGTCATATAGGCTCCTAAGCAGAATATGGGCCCCAGATCACATCAAATTGATGGAGTTTATAGTCAACAATACTTATACCCTTTCCCATATTAGGGAGCTACTCTCTTCCCTGATCCAGCTTTCTGGTCCTTTTCCCAGCCATGACATCATCTCCCCAGACAATAACTCAGATCCACCTGCATATCAGATTCCAGGCTCAGGCAGAAAAAAAAAACAAAAAACACTGGTATAGCTACTGGCCCTTTGAAATATAACTAAAAGATGCCTACTAGCTATCTACAAGATGGAGGACTGCCCCCCAACACTTCATCTGCACTATTCCAGCCTTTAGGTCCATGATTGGTCAACAATTTGTTTGGCTTTGTATGTTAACTTTACTCTTTTCAGCCACCAGGTTTCAGATGCTAGCAGGATGTGACCAGACTTCCCTGGACAGACAACTCCACCAATGTGTCTTGGAGTATTTTTGAAAAGTACATAGCAATGCAGGCCCACAAAGAGAAACATGAAAAATATCAAATCTAAAACAATTCGTACTTTACACCTAGAGCAGCTTAAAAGCAGACAGGAACAAAGGAATCCTAAAATTTAAATGAGGGAAATAACAAAAATTATAAATAAAGGAAACTAAAAGAAGTAAGTGGAATTGAATTGTGAGCTCATAACTAAGCCTCCACACATATGAACAATGAATTTATAACAAAAGAATCAAAAGCACAAAATAGAAAAAAAAAGAAAACTTTTTCAATCAGTGGTACTGGGAAAATGAGAAATCTGCATACAGAATGAAACTGGGTCATTGTATTTCATCTTGCACATAACTCAGACTAAAGATTTAGATGTTAACTAGAATCCAAAAAGTACATACAAGAAAAAAAGAGGTAAGATATTCAGTGGTTTCAGTATCAGAGATGTTTGTGGGTGTGGGAGAAAGAGGTGGGGATTCAAATCCAACAGCAAAAATAAACAGATCAGACTATGTCAAGTTGAAATTTTTCTATACAATGAAAGAAATCATCACCAAAACAAAAGGACTACCTATTGAATGGCAGCCAAAATTTGCACACAGCACATAGGCGTCAAAGAGTTATCATTCACATTCAAAACATGCAAAACTCATACAATTCAGCAAAAACAGCAAATTACTCAAATATGGAGAGAGGAGACGAGCCAGAAGATAGATCGGTGGTCAACAGGTATGTGAAAAACATGCTCATTGTCACTTCTAACTAGGGGGATAAAACAATGAGAACTCAAGGCAACAATGAGAAGCACCTCAGACCTCTGAGTCCAGCATTGATAAACACAGGGACAAGTGGAATAAAGCACACAATATGGAATAAAGGAGTTCACTTATATACTGTTGGTAGCTATGTAACTTGCTGCTTCCTTAGGGAAATAGTATAGAGAGACCTCAAGTTAGGACTATCATATGGTCTGGCAATTCATCTCTTAGACATCTACCCAGAGAACCCAAGCCACTTAGCCAAAGTGATCTAGACTGGGGGTGAGAGTGTTTTGCAGAAAACTGAGAAATTTTACACCGACAACTGTATCTATGGAAACTATTAATCCCCCAATAACAATATTAATATTATAGCATTTGCCTACATGTTGACTGCCCTACTGCAAATTTTTGACTATTTTCATCAGTACCCTAAAAACGATAGAAGATAAATAGAAATAAACCTTCAATCCTAAAAAGAAAATAATACTAGAGCATTTAAGAAAACAGTGTTAATTAAAATTCTTTTTTATCTTCTTCTTTTTTTTTTAAACAGAGCACTGATCAGCTCTGGCTTCTGGTGGTACAGGGGACTGAGCCTGTTAATTAGTATTCTTGAAGAATTTCCTTCTCAAAGCATGTCAACAGGAGATATACATTAAAAATGGGAAAAATCAGGAGTCAGGCAGTAGCACAGCGAGTTAAGTGCATGTGGCGCAAAGCTCAAGGACCCGCATAAGGATCCTGGTTCAAGCCCCAGGCTCCCCACCTGTAGGGGAGTCGCTTCACAGGTGGTGAAACAGGTCTGCAGGTGTCTGTCTTTCTCTCCCCCTCTCTGTCTTCCCCTCTTCTCTCCATTTTCTCTGTCCTATCCAACAACGACAACATCAACAATAATAACTACAATAACAATAAAAACAACAAGGGAAACAAAAAAGGAAATAAATGAATCTTTAAAAAATTAAAATGCCAAAAAACAGAAAAAAATTATAAGCAATATCTGCATGAGGTATAAAAATTAAAAGTTAGCTCAATACAATCAAAATATCATTCATCTTGCCTATAATCTTCAATTTTAAAAAAGTAGGAGTTTAAACAATCCATGTTATACCTTTACATTAATATCCACAGTATATATAAGTGCACCACACACACACACACACACACACACACACACACACACACACATATCTTTTTCCTTTTCCTTAATTATCTCCCTTCCTTATAATGGAATCCCATCCTCTTTGGGGTGAAAATGTTCTGTTCATGGCCTAGTGGTAGCTTAGCTCACCAGGAAGAGCACATATACAACCATGCATAAGGACCCAGGTTCAGTTAACTAATTCCCACCTCTATGGGGATAACTTTAGGGGAGATGAGAGAGTATTCTAAATCACTGTCTCATTTTCTTTAAAAAAGTGAATACTGGGAGTCGGGCGGTAGCTCAGCGGGTTAAGCACAGGTGACACAAAGTTCAAGGACCTGCGTAAGGATCCTGGTTCGAGCCCCCTGCTCCCCACCTGCAGGGGAGTCGCTTCACAGGCGGTGAAGCAGGTCTGCTGGTGTCTATCTTTCTCTCCCCCCTCTGTCTTCCCCTCCTCTCTCCATTTCTCTCTGTCCTATCTAACAACGATGACATCAGTAACAACAACAATAATAACTACAACAACCATAAAAAGACAACAAGGGCAACAAAAGGGAAAATAAAATCACAAAAAAAAATTTTTAAGTGAATACTAGAAACTTTGGAGCCCTGCTGGCACTGAACCCCAGAAATAACTGTAGTGGCAAATATATATCAAATAAAATAATGAGTCAAAACATAATCTACCCAAATTGACTTGCTGTTTGAGCAATTACTTCATACAGTTCTGACCAATAAGAAAGAAGCAGAGCTTGGTAGCTGGAATGCTTGCTGGAAGGTTACAAATGCAGTTATATTTCTTTCTGCCTGAATTTCTAGTGACCTGTTGGAAATGGAGCGGTTATCCAGCAATAAGTAGGTGTGAGATCACATGGAAATAATTAATGAAAGAAAATGTGAAGAAGTCAGAATCTTTGTTGCTATCACTGTATGTATCAGTGTAGTAGCACCAGGTCATTTTAGTAAAGGGATAGTTTCCTTTATAAATGTAGCATAATTCATTGCAAACAATTCTTATCCCATCAGTTGTCCCAATGTTTTAGCATTGATTCCTGAAAAGATAATTCCTCTACATTCCTATTAAGGTGACATTTCGATGCCCCACTTCTCATTAAGCTTTTCCCCTGCTGGTGGGACCTGGGATTGAAGCCAGATCTTCATGGCTGATAACATATGGGCTCTAATGGGTGAACCACCACCTAGTTCCTAGGAGCCATTTGCACCCAACAGGTAACATTCCAGATTGAAAGCTAATAATGTCATACCTCTGTGTGGTTTTAATGTCAATTTCCTTCATTCTACATAGGTCTGAAAAATTACTTTGCTTTACAGTCATTCATTTTCTATTTTTTGCGGTGATTGACACTACAGGCTTAAATGTTGTTGGCTTTATTTTTTAACAGATTATTTAAAAAGAATGTTCAAATGAATTTATATGTCACCTTATGGATTTGTTATGATTAATTTTAGACTATTTTCATAAGCCAGAAACTCTAGTATGCACATTTTTACTGTTCTTGGGCTGCCTTTTAATTCACGTAGAGATATGGAGAGATACTATAGCACTAGAGCTGCCCCCAGTGCCAAGGCACTCCTCATGTGGTGCCAGGGCTCAAACCCAGTTCATAGGCATGGCAAGACAGACACTTAACCCAGTGAAACAGTCCTCTGGCTCTATTTTTAGTTTGCTTGTGTTTAAACCACAAGCAAGCATTTTCTGTGCATGCAACTGAATATTTATTGATTGATTCATTTATCTATTTATTTATTGCTTGTCACCAGGGTTATCACTGGGGCTTAGTGACTGTACTAACAGTCTACTATCTCCAGCAGCCACCCCCCTCTTTTATTTTGACAAGACAGAGAGGCATTGAGAGGGAAGGGGGAAAGAGAGGGAGAGGGAAAGACACCTGCGGATCAGTTTCACTGCTCCTGAAGCTTCCTTCCTGCAGGTGGGGCCCAGGAACTCCAGCCTGGATCCTTGAGTGTGATATGTGTACCTAACTGGGTACACCACCACCAGGGCCCTGGGTTTCTGTTTTCTTTTCTTCTTTCTTTTTTTTTTTTTTCTATATGACTTCTGGGTTTGCATCTGACTTGGAAAAACCTCTTCCATTCAGATTGCAGACACATTCTCTCATGGATTTCAATGCTGGATCCATTTAAGAATTCATTTTCTTATACTACGTGAAGTAAGGGGTTTAGTTCATTTTCTTCCAAATGTTTACTCAGCTGTTCCCACATATTTATTGAATAACCCTTTTCCCCTTCCTAGTCTCTAATGCCACTTTTGTCATGTAGTGAATGCTTACACAAATCTGTCTATTTATAGTCGCTCTGGTCAACTCTGTTCTTCAGTGGACGGAATCACAAGCCCGCATCGCACTGTTTTAATTATTGCGACATTAAAATATGATCTAACATTGGGCCCCATGTCATTTTTCCCACTTACAATTAGTCTTCCTCTTCTTGGTTGTTAATTTATTCTCCATGGACTTCAGAAACAGCATGTATACTTCAAAAATAATTTTTCCTAAAAATTCAACACTAAAAATGTAGACTAATCAAAGAAAAACTTTTGATATTTGTTGCCTTCCTAATTAAAATACTAAGCAAATATGCATTTTTTTACATCTTATTTTGCTTCCTTCTTAGTTCCACATAGTTGTCTGATGGACTGTAAGTGTTACCTATTCATTTATTCTTCTGTGCTTCACTTTTAGTTAATTTTATTATGGCTATAAACGGGTTATTCAGGGGGACTGGGCAGTGGTTCACCTGGTTAAACACACTTATTTCTAAGCACAAAGACCCAGGCAAGTTATCCGGGTTCAAGGCCCCGCACTTCACAAGCGATGAGGCAGATTCTCAGGTGTCTCTTTTTCTATCTCCCCCTCCTCTGTCAATTTCTCTCTGTCCTAGTCTATAAAATGAAAAAAAAAAAAAAAAAAAAAAAGGCTTCCAGGAGCAGTGGATTCATAGTGCTGGCACGGAGCCCCAGCAATAACCCTGGAGGCAAAAAAAAACAAAAACCAAAGTGTTATTGATATTCATTTGATCCCCCCCCCCATAGGACAGAAAGAAATTGAGAGCAAAGGGTAGATAGAGGGAGAGAAAGACATCTGCAGGCGTGCTTCACCACTTGTGAAGTGATCCCCCTGCAGGTGGGAAGCCAGAGGCTTAAATATTAGCACTTTCTCCAACAAATTTACCCAATATTCATTGTTTATGAAGCTTCTTGCCCCATTTTCTTGAATCTTCTCCATATGTAACTAGCAAATAATGGTTATTATTTCTATTTTCAATATTTAAGCTTGTTGTTGGTTCCCTCTCTTTCTCATTTTAGTTACTAGAAGTTCAAATTCAACTTAGGGCTCTAGTTTAATTACAAAAATACAGGGAGTCCAGCAGTAGCGCAGCAGGTTAAGTGCAAGGACCAGCTGCATAAGGATCCCGGTTGGAGCCTCCAGCTCCCCACCTGCAGGGGAGTCCCTTTACAAGAGGTGAAGCAGGACTGCAGGTTTCTATCTCTCCCTCTCTGTCTTCCCCTTCTCTCTCCATTTCTCTCTGTCCTATCCAACAACGATGACAACAATAACTAAAACAATAAAACGAGGTTAACAAAAGGGAATAAATAAAAAAAATTACAAAATACAAATCTGCTCTCCCAACTTTGTTTCTTAACCACAGTGCCTTCTGTATTAAATATCCACTAAGTGGAGGACCTTAATATTTCATATAGAAAAGCATGTATATTAGCTACAACAATATTGGGTGGCAAACAAAACAAGATAATAGACAAAGGGACAATGATGATTATATATATATATATATATATACAAAAAAAACTACATTGCAATCCAGTGAAATCCCTAAGTGAAGAAATTAATTACATGTATTAAGAATTTCACCTTTCAAACTGGGAAATGTTATACATGTACAAACTATACTATTTTACTGTAGACTGTAAACCATTAGTCCCTTAATAAATAAATTTTTAAAAGACAGAGAGAAAGGAGTCGGGCCGTAGCTCAGCAGGCTAAGTGTACATGGTGCGAAGCACAAGGACTGGCATAAGGATCCCGGTTTGATTTGCCTGTTCCCCACCAGGCCTGCAGGTGTGTATCTCCCCCCCCCTTTGTCTCTCCATTTCTCTCTGTCCTATCTAACAACGATGACATCAGTAACAACAACAATAATGACTATAACAATAATAAAATCAATAAGGGAAACAAAAGGGACAATTCATAAATATATAAAAAATAAAGAAAACTTAAGAGAGAGAGAGAAAATAATTTCACCTTGAAATGACACTCAAAAGCAGTAATAGGTGTGACTTAGAAATGAAGTGAAGGCAGAAACACAGAAAAAATAGGCTATATACATATATGTTTTATATATAGATACACATATATAGACATAGACTTACACATACACAGATATATATAGATATAAGTCAACTTATATTTGTGACATTGAGTTTCCAATATAAGGGATGGGGACACAGAACTCTGGTGCTGGGAATGTTATGGAATTATACCCCTATTGTAATTTTTTAATCACTAATAAAAATATAATTTTACCTTTCTAGCTAGTATTCATGAATAATACAATAATAATATAATAATATTCCATATAAAGAAAGACATGTTCTTAGATTTTATTATAAATAACACCCAAAAATCTTTAATAAATTAATTCTTATCTGATAATTTATTATTATTATTATCACTGCCACCAGTGTTATCACTGTTATTTCTCTCTTATTCTTAATTTTTTAGATTATATTTATTGGATAGAAACAGACAGAAATTGAGAGGGAATGGAGTGATAGAAGGAGAGAGACAGAAAGACACCTGCAACACTGTTTCACCACTTGCAAAACTTCCCCCTTGTAGATGGGGACCAGGAGTTCAAACAGTGTCCTAGCACATTGTAATATGTGCACTCAGTCAGGTGTGCCACCACCTGGCCCTTTCTCTCTTCCTTCCTTCCTTCCAGTCTTCCTTCCTTCCTTCCTTCCTTCCTTCCTTCCTTCCTTCCTTCCTTTCCCTCTTCCTTCTTTTCTGTCTTCCTATACTACAGAGGGAAATAGGGGGAGAGGAAATCTAATGTAATAGAGAGGTAAAAACACCTGCAGCACTGCTTTACCACTCATGAAATCTCCCCCTGACTTCACAGGGGTTTTGAACATGGATCTTTGCATATTGTAGTGTGTGTGCCCAACCCAGTGTGCCACCATTCAACTGGATAAAGCTTTATAATTATGTTCCTTTTGTTTTACTGGATTCAAATTTTAATATTTAATATTGTATGTTGTCTAAAAACTGGTGATCTAGATAACAATTTTATAGATAGATCAGACTAAGATTTTCAAGTGTTTAGTCCTCTCCATCATTTGTTATCACTCCTGTTTACTTTTCAGGAGAAACAGTCAAGCCAATGCTGAAAAAGCACCATCACCCAAGAAAGGTGAGACATGCAAAGCAGGAAATTAAAATGCAATAAATGATGATAAAATCAGCTCACTGTGATGAACAATCTGCCTATTTCAAATGTTGAACTTGAAACTAATTTTGCAGTAAATTCTTTCCTTGGGGGAAAAAAAAATCATGTCAGGGCCAATAACTGCTGAAAAACAGTGGAGACTGGCACTTCCAAATGCTTGGCAGATTATTAAGCCAATTTTTATTGAGTCCACTCTAGCTATTGGAGGGGGTCTGTTATTCACAACTGTTTCACATCAGAGAATGAAAACAACGCAGGCTCAGCCAAGACCACATTGGTAAGTGCCAACCCCTTTATATGCCAAACATGAAAGCAACAAGTCCAGATGCTTTGATCCTTGCATTTTTGGACTAAGCCCAAAGTTATAGGGGGAGAAAAAAAAAGTGCAACTCATGTTAGGACAACATACATTATAACTAGAAATCAATCAATAGCACTGTGACCTTCAAGCTCAGTAAATGTTTGGAGTGAGTTTCAGAGCATGTAATCTAAATTGGGGATTGGAAGTTGGAATGGGTCCTAAACTAACAGAAAAAAAAATGTATATTTTTAAAATAGAGAGATTAAAGGGAGCAAAGGATGAAGTTTTAATTTATGTATGAACGGGGTGTGTAGATGTATATGTATACATGCATCTCTGTGTGTCTCTTCAGGAGGAATGTGTACTAATTTCAAAGGCCCTAACGAGTCAGGAAAATAAAGCTGCCACCACAAGGCAAAACTCTTCATACAAATAATTAAAAGAGAAACTGGATTGTGGCAGGGAAATATATTGGGAGGAAATTATGAGCTTTCTCTCAATTTAGGGGAAGAGAATAATGATATAATTTAAGAGGTGAGTCACTTGGTTGCTAGGACACGACACGGTGCTGACTTGCAGCCACACAATGATCTGCTAACTGGTGAAACAATTGGTCTTGGTCTTGGCAAGGTTGCCAGGTTAAATTCCCCCACGCAGGTAAATTGAAGAACGACTGACTGTAGAGCCCAGCTGAGGCTGATGGCCGAGCTATAACTGGGTGCAAGTCAAACTGCAGCTTCAGCCCTTATGTTTTCAGTCCCTGCCCAGTGGCCAAGGCAGTTAGCTGAAGAAATCTTCTGGGATAGAAGAAATAACAGCTTAAAAAAAAGCTTTGCATAAGGGGGCAGGGATCTGGCACCCAGAAAAGAATTGAAAGTAATTTCAAATCCTCTGTTTTGCCTCATTTTGTTTCTCTTCATGGTAATGGCTTGACTGTATAGTCACACAGTTTCTGTCTAGACTACATTGTGTCAAAAAAAAAAAAAAAAAGAAAGAAAGAGAAAGAAAGAAAGAAAGAAAGAAAGAAAGAAAGAAAGAAAGAAAGAAAGAAAACCTCCCAGTTTTGTATTGTAAAGCTCTTATGTTGTCTTTGGCACCAAATAGGCTGCTTGAATACAAAAGCTATTTATAGTAATGCTGATAACATTCAAGAACCCATCATTAAGGTTTCTCTTTCTTCTTTTTTATGTATTCTACACATCTTTTCTTGGTCAGAGAAGTGAATTAGCAACAGTGATAATAGTCTGCGACCTCCAATGGCATGCCAGAAAGGTCTAATTCACAGATGGTCTAAAAATTTCAATACTTCTCAGTAACTAGAACAGACAGTTCCTGGAATATCAGGTCTCAGCCTGAAAAAAATGTACTTTTCCCCTGTAACATGAACTTAGTTAAAATAACTTGTAGCATCTCCAAGGCATCTGTGCCAGAGAAGGTGAGCTTGCTATCAGTTGGATTATGTTGTCCCTTGTGTGCTGCAGGTGTACAAGTGTGTGTGTGCACACGCAAAAGACAGGGCCTTTAGTGGTTGGGAATAAGATGGGAGTAAGTAAGGCACAAGAGTGAAAGGCGTCTTATTTGTACTTCAACCCACTTACTCATTTCTGAGAACAACTTTAGCCAGAACTTTAAAATATTGGCATAATACTGTGGAATCCACGTTCTGCAGTGAGACTTTTAGTTGTGGCTAATACTCTTTCTTTCTTACGTGCTGTCTGTCTATCTATCTATCTATCTATCTATCTATCTATCTATCTATTTATCTATCTATCTATTACCTATCACCTATATATTGTTCTTCTTTTCTTTCCAAAGAAGTTACTTCTTACTTCGGGGGCTAGGTGCCTGCTAACTCCACCACTCCTGGAAGTCATTTCTTTCATTCATTCTTTCTCTCTCCTTCTCCCCCTCCTCTTTCTGTCTTTCTTTTCTAATTTTTATTAGATAGGACAGAGATAATTTGAGAGAGGATGGGGATATTTTATTAGATAGGACAGACATAATTTGAGAGAGAGATGGAGAGAAAGACAGGCACCTGCAGATTTGCTTAACTGCTCATGAAGTAGACCCCCTGCAGGTGGGGAGCTGGCCCAGACCTTTAGTAATATGAGCACTGAACCAAGTGTGCCACCCTCTGCCCCCCATTTTCTTTTTAGGTGGAGATGAAAGACAGAGATAATAGGAAGAGAGTGGTAGAGAGAGGAGGAGAGACACTGTAACATAGTTTCACTGACCTTGAACCCCTGGTTCTTCACACCCAGTAATGTGTGTTTCTTCAGAGTGAGCCACCTCCAGAATTCTGTTGCTAGTCATCTCTTGCATCAGTTTTGCTCACCTGTATCTTCAGTAATTAATGTCCTTATCTTTATGAAGAACAAATCTCTCAGTTGAATTATTTTACTCTGGAGCAAATATCAACTATGATTATTTCTAAAGAACTTGTGGCAGACTTGACTATAGTATGAAAAAATTTTAATAAGTGTAAGTCCTTATACTATAATTCTCCTTCACTTTGGAGAAGAAATCTTTTCAGTTCAAAGCTGGCTTCTTCATCATCTGGCAAGAATAAGACCTCGAAGAAAACATGCGTGTGTGTGTGTGTGTGTGTGTGTGTGTGTGTGTGTGTGTGTGTGTGTGTGCTTTAGCCTCATTGTATTTAAAATTGAAATGAGGCCACTATTTTTTACTTACTCTGTTATTGGAGGATTAGAGGCAATACCAAATAGATAGCAATGTCTCGTAAATTATAAACATGGAACCAGCATACAGATTTTAAGGAAACATTTTTTCTCCTGTTCCAAATGAGCTTCCCATTCACTACTGGGGGCAAATTGTCTTTACATAAAGTGCTTTGGATATGAGTTAAAGAAAGTTTTTGATGAAATACAGTGTGCACTATGGCCTGGGAGATGACATATTGGATAAAGTATTGGATGCTTAAGTATAAATTCCCAGGTTTAGGCTCCTGCACTGAATATGCCGAGTAATTAACCAGGTAGGAAAGAGAGGCCTGTCCCTCCTGGAGATAATTCTTGACTTTGGACTTGTGAGATTGATTGGTTGGTAGATGATTGTGTCACTGACTCAATTAGGAATCCAGACAGAAGAGCTCATTTGGAAATGGTTCGAATTTGAACATAATGGGTTTGGGATACCAGTAGGACATTCCCGCACATGTGCCCCCACATGACCTGATTCTTTGCAGTAATCAAGGTAGAGTTTTTTTTTTTTTTGCCACCAAGGCAATCAATGGGGCTCAGCACCTGCAAAATAAATCTACCATTTCTGGTGACCACCCCCCCCACACTTTTGTTTTCCATTATTTGATTAGAACAGATCTGCTTCTTTTTCCCTTAGTAATAGATAGATAAGTCTTAAAAAATCTACATATTTTATAAAAATTAAAAGTGAAAGAAAATAAGAAAAGCCAGTGAGAAGTTAAAAAAACTAACTGTGTTTTGTGTGTGTGTGTGTGTTGCAAAAATAGCAACCAAGCTCTCTCCTAGACTTTGTAACAACTTTATATGTTTTGGGGGACACAGGACTCCCAATGATGGGAGAGGTTACTCACATGTACCACACATAGGTGTGAAGCTGTACCCTTGAAATTTACCATTTTGTAAAACTCTGTTAAATCACTAATACTAAACATTTTTGACAAAATGAAAAACATAGGGAGTTCTGAGTCAAGGTATGAAAGCACAAATATCCCACCAAAACCTATTCTGTTGATTAGCTAGTTGTTTAGTAAGAAGAAAACCATTTGGCTCATATTCTTTTGAAGAAATAGGGACACATGTTGAAAGCTTTACTCCTTCCTTACATGCTATAAATAATTGTAAGAATTGGAGCAGCTATGTCCTTACAGAGGCAAGGTCCATGAGAGATGTATATCTACAGGGAGAGCATGTAAGTGAGGCGAACAGAAAATCTCTGTTCCCATTTCTCTAGTCCTGGCTTGCCAAGTGGGGAAGTGACACTCAGGCCAAACTCCAGTGATGTATTTTTAGAACAATGACTGGCACAACCCTGGGTTTGGAAGAATCGTGGAGGGGTATTTTGGATGGTGTATCTGCTTTGCTGTATGTTGGCACCTCTGATGTTGTTCTGAAGCTAGGTGAGCCACAAGACAGTCTTGTCAGGCCAATGGCCAGGAACACCAAGAAAAGCATGAAAGAGAGTCAGAGGTGGGGGAGAAAAAAACAGACAGAGTTCAGTTTTATTCCCAGCTGGAGTCCATACAACACATGTCTGCAGAATAGGCCTTACTTAGATCTATGGTCCAATAGAGAGTTTGAATAAAGGACAGGCTGTTGCATCCAGTCACTAGGTTGGCTACAGTCTTCCAGGTTGGTTAGCATGACAAGAGGTGCCAGGCATTAAAAAAGATTCCTGATGTATCAGAAATGTAATTCTTTATATATATACTATCTGGAGAACTGGAATATTCTGACATTTTAACTCTTTCTTGGTATCTTCTCTTTTTTATTCTTTTTGCTCTTTTTTGTCTTCAATTTTTTGGAAAGGTCTTGTCTTCTCTCAGTCTCTCATGTTCTTGCCTGACTGCTGTTTTTAGAAAATTGTTTTATGAATTCAAGATTACAGATCAATATTTGTTCTACCTAACTTTGAGAAGATTTGTTGTTTTACTGAACAAACAGAATGCTCAAGAGTTTATGTCAGGCATTTTCATCTCCTGGAAATGTTGACTTAACTTGTTGCAGATGAAGCCATCCACCAAAAACAGACTAAACAACAGAGAGATATAGGATTACATTGCATCTTTATTTTTCTACCTTTATCTTTTCTTTCTTTCTCTTTTCTTAAGAATCATTTGGGATTTTTTGCAGCCATTTTTTTGCTTTTAT
Source organism: Erinaceus europaeus (assembly GCF_950295315.1). Classification (NCBI taxonomy): domain Eukaryota; kingdom Metazoa; phylum Chordata; class Mammalia; order Eulipotyphla; family Erinaceidae; genus Erinaceus; species Erinaceus europaeus. The sequence goes on from NC_080175.1 coordinate 57,431,316, forward strand.
TTTTATTCAGTTTTATTAGGACAGAGAGAAATTAAGAGAGGAGGGAAAGACAGATAGAGGGAGAGGAAGAGAAAGGGAGAGAAAGATAGGCACCTGCAGGCCTCCTCCAATGCTCTTGAAAAACCCCTCCCCATGGGTGGGGAGCTGGGGCTCTCGAACCTGGGTGCTTGTGCTTGGTAATATGTGTGCTTAATCAGGTGTGTCACTGCCTGCCCCCCAACACCTTTATCTTTCTATGTCTTTATAGGTAATATAGGTATGTAGGCAGACAAAACAGACCCATATAATATCCTCTGTGTTTAGGACTCAGGCAGCTATTAAAATACTTAATATAGCAAATTTAAAAATTCTCAAGATTCGGCCAGATGATGGCACACCTGGATAAATGCGTGGATTACCTAGCACAAGGTCCCAGGTTCAAGCCCCTGCTCCTCATCTGCAGGAAGGAAGCTTCATGGCTGACGAAGCAGGTCTAGGTGTCTCTCTTTCTCTCTCCCTCTCTACCTCCCCCTCCTCTCTCAATTTCTCTTTTTTCTATCAAATAAAATAAATAATTTTAAAAAAATTCTCAAGGTAAAGGAAACACAGAAAGCTTAAAAGGTAACCTCAAATGTTCTGCAATATTCCACCTCACCAGCACCACTACCATTTGCTGGTTTATAAGTAGAAGGTGGGAGGCTAAAAGACTGAAAGTAGTGGTAGGAAACATTGGTACAAAAATGCAAAACTTGGCAAAAAAAAAAAAAAAAAAAAACTCTAGGAAAGACTGTAGGATTTCAATTGAGCTTCCCCCAAAAGTCACACTTTAAGTGTAAGAATATATTCGAATTAAAATGGACTTAACAAAAGCAAATGAGTTTAGCAAACTCATTTAATTTGATTGCTGTAATCTGTTCCTTTCTTTTCTTTTTTTTTTTTTTTTGGTCTCCAGTGATATCACTGAACTTGATGCCAATACCACAAATCCACTATCCCAGTTACCTTTTTTTTTCTTTCTCTCACATATGATTAAATAGAGAGAAAATTTAACAGAAGGAGGAGACAGAGAGAGAGAAAGAGAGACACCTGCAGATCTATTTCACTGTTTGTGAAGAATCTCCCCTACAGATGGGGAGTAGGGACTTGAACCTGGATCCTTGCACATAGTGATATGTGTGCTTAACAGGGTGCACCACCATCTAGCTTGCTTCCTTTCTTAAATACTTCAACAAGGTCACATACCCACACTCCTTCCATGGAGAAAAAAAAAAGCAAAAACAAGAGGAACAAAACTCTGTAGAAATCCAGGCACCACAAACTTTAACTCAACCATAACTAATATATTCAACAAACTAAATAACAAAAGCATTGTGGCATAGACTCAGTGGTCAAAACTAAATTATATAAGTAAAAGTGTAGTGATTGAAATGAGGAATGTAATAGATAATAATAGTATCAACTTAAAGATAGCCGGTGAAGAAGTTACTGAAGTGGAAGACAATTCAGAAGAAAATAGCAAACAGAATTAAGTAGGAGGAGAGAAAGAATTAAAAAAAAAAAACCAGAAATTAACATAAAGACAAAATAGACATTTAAGCTGACGGAAGGGAAAAATTGTAACTTGCCATCATGTAACTGGAGACTAGGATCCAGAAATGAAAGGGAGACGACTATTTTAGGATTGTGAAACAGCTTACTTGGAGCCTGGCTCCAACAGCGTTGAAGGGGGCTTTGGGGATATGGTCTCTTTCACACTCTCTCTGTCTTGACTGAAAAAATAAATGTGTTTGGAAATTTTTCCAGTGTTTTAAAAATGTTTAAGAAAGGTCTTCTTTGAAAGTCTGCAAGAATTTACTAGTGAATTTAAGCATTTTGCTTTTGAAAGAAAGGCTCTGAATTACTGCTGTAGTTTCTTTACTTTTGATTAATAGGTTCAGTTTTCAACTTCTTTCTGATTTAGCCTTGCAGGGTTGCAAATGTTTTACCATTTCTTCTATCTTGTCTGATTTGCAGTCATATAAATGTTTACAATATTCTGAGATATCTTGTATTTCTATGGAAATCTTGATGACTTCTTTTTCTCTGACTTTATTTGCTTATTCAGAAGATCTGAGGCTTTGACACCTGTATCATTTTCATTGCTTCTTGGCAGAGTTTTTTTCTTTCAGATAGAGAAACAGAACATAAGAGCGGGGAAGATAGCATAATGGTTAGGCAAACAGACTCTTTTGCCTGAGGCTCCCAGGTCTTGAGTTCATAAGTCAGAGCTGAACAGTGATATCGCTCTCTCTCTCTCTCTCTCTCTCCCTCCCCCTCCGCCTCCCTCTCCCTCTCTACCCTCTTTCTCATTGAAATAAAATTAAATGAGAGGAGGACAAGTGGTAGTCCACGTGGTTAATCACACACATTGCAATACGCAAGGACACAGGTTCAAGCTCCACCTGCAATGAGAAAGCTTCAGGAAAAGTAAAGAAGGATTGCAGGTCTCTCTCTCTCTCTCTCTCTCTCTCTCTTCCTCATCTCAATTTCTCTGTCTTCATCCAATAATAAATAAATATCAAAAGTAATTTAAAAATAAATGAGAAATAGAAAAAAAGACCCATAGAAGAAGACACCAAAATACTAAAGATTGGTGCATTCATGTGTCTTTGGAGTTCAAATGTATGCATGAAAACTATCTCTCTGGTCCTTTCTTATTTTATGTATTTGAAATCTCTTTCTCTTATCTATGAGTCTAAGAAGCCAATGCATTTGCCACAAAATTGCAAAAGTAAAAGGAATGCAAAACAAAATAGACAAACAAGCAAACAAAAAGAATGCTAAGAATCTCAATAATTGTGATTCAGCAAGACTATTTTGGCTCAAGGTAATGGTCTTCTAGGGACTTCAGATCCAATCCATCTGGTTATATCACAAGAATATCACTCCACTAAAATACTTCCACCATGTCCATATCCATAGAGTGTTCAGTAGATAAACCCCAGTTTAATCAACTGAAGTTCATTGGCATTGGCTCTTAAACTCTATTCAGACAGTACAAGTTAATGGGAATATATTTTTCTCATACAATCTGGCTGCCACATTTAGTTAGAATTATTAGACAAACACAAATTTACAGTCAAAGGGGCTTTAAAATAAGCTTCCAGGTTATAGTGAGCATATGTACATGAAACATTTTTGACCCAGGCATAAATCTAACACCTACCAGATAGAGTGTGTTTTATAATAGGTACCCCTAATATTATTCAGATATCCTTCAGGCCTACATTTTTAAACAGACAGTGGCTTGATATGCTAACCAAGTTGATAACTTAAAAAGCAGCTTTTGGGGTGCAGCAGGTTAAGCACATGTGGCAGAAAGCTCGAGGACCTGCGTAAGGATCCCTTTTCGAGCCTCTGGCTCCCTACCTGCAGGGGAATAGCTTCACAAGTGGTGAAGCAGGTCTGTAGGTGTCTGTCTTTCTCTCCCCCTCCCTGTCTTCCCCTCCTTTCTCCATTTCTCTCTGTCCTATCCAACAGCAATAATAACATCAATAATAACAACATCAGTACTATGCAGCTATCAAGAACAATGAACCCACCTTCTCTGACCCATCTTGGACAGAGCTGGAAGGAATTATGTTAAGTGAGCTAAGTCAGAAAGATAAAGATGAGTATGGGATGATCCCACTCATCAACAGAAGTTGAGTAAGAAGATCTGAAAGGGAAACTAAAAGCAGGACCTGATCAATTTGTAAGTAGGGCACCAAAGTAAAAACCCTGTGGTGAGGGGCAGACATGCAGCTTCCTGGGCCAGTGGGGGGTGGGAGTGGGTGGGAGGGATGGGTCACAGTCTTTTGGTGGTGGGAATGGTGTTTATATACACTCCTAGCAAAATGTAGACATATAAATCAGTAGTTAGTTAATATGAGAGGGGGAAAATCAATTGTATGTCTCAAAGTTTTTCAAAACACAAACTGAATCTTTTTAATATATAGGCTGTGTATTTGATATGCGGACTCTCTCAAAAGCCTAGACCAAGTAGATTAGAAGCATCCAATAGCACATCTGTATACAAGATACTGGATACTGTACAGCAAACCATGACAAAAGGACTTTTCAAAGTTAACCCAATTACCAAATAATGTGATGATAACATTAACTATTGATTGATTGTCTTTTTGAACCCTAAGACAGCAGGAACCTCACATCTCCACTATAGAGCCCCTACTTCCCCAGTCCTGGAACCCTTGGATAGGGCCCACTTTCCCTTATGCCTCTCCCAATCCATACCAAATAATATTGCATCCGCCGATCACAACCTAACCAACGCAACAATTGCCACCTCAACATGCTTCACCTCAGACTGTGTCCAGAGACTTCACGTGTGGAATGACAACCCTTCAGCTTCATTACTCGGGTGAGACCTTTCCTTTTATAGTACACTCTAATTTCATCTCAGGTGGTTCACTTTCTAACAAAGTCCCATAACCTAGATATACACCAGTTTCTGTGAGAGAGAGCTTATGTTCACATGTATCCATAAACTACTGCAAAATATATACCTGAAAGCAGAAGTACACTAGAGTTTGCAGTGAGTACCTCCCTAACACTTCCTCTCCACTATTCCAAGCTTTGGGCCCATGATTGCTCAACAATTTGTTTGGCTTCGTATGTTAACTCTCTTTTCAATCAGCAGGTTCCAGATGCCACCAGGATGCTGGCCAGGCCCCTGGATTGAAGACCCCACCAATGTGTCCTGGAGCTCAGCTTCCCCAGAGACACACCCTACTAGGGAATTAGAGAGGCAGACTGGGAGTATGGACTGACCAGTCAACGTCCATGTTCAGCGGGGAAGCAATTACAGAAGCCAGACCTTCTACCTTCTGCAACCTTCAATGACCCTGGGTCCATGCTCCCAGAGGGATAGAGAATGGGAAAGCTATCAGGGGAGGGGGTGGGTTATGGAGATTGGGTGGTGGGAATTGTGTGGAGTTGTACCCCTCCTACCTTATGGTTTTGTTAATTAATCCTTTCTTAGATACAAAAAAAAAAGAGGTGAAAAAAGCAAATGAAAAAAAAATAACAACATCAGTAATGACATCAGTAATAACAACATCAATAATGACATCAATAATAACAACAACAATGATAAACAACAAGCACAACAAAAGAGAAAAAATGGCCTCCAGGAAGCAGTGGATCCATAGTGTATGCACCGAGCTCCAGCAATAACTCTGGAGGTAATAAAAAAAAAAAGTAGCTTTTGTGTCTTTCATTAGAAATACATTTTTAAAGAGGCATTTAGTTATTTTATCTTATCTGATACTGCTTTTGATTTTTTTTCTTCTTCAATAGATCATTCAAAATACTGAGACAAGGAGAATGGGATACAAAAGAAGACTCCAGCTACTGTCAGAAAAGGTGTCACAGTTGAATTCAAAAAACAGAACCAGAGTATAAAGGGGATAGAAAAAAATCTGCGAACTCAACATGCAGCTTGCAAAACTTTCTATCTCACAGGAAAATATCTGGTAGGCTGCTAGGCTGGGAAGCAAAAAGCAATCGATCTGTATGGCAATTGTATATACTCCTAGAAGGCAGTAACAATCACTGTCAGAGCACATATGATTCGGAGAGAGTGCAGTGCTCTTCTCATAGTGCTTTGAGATACTAAGACTTGTGAAATTTATCAGTTACAGTTATGAACTCAGCACTATTATGTACCTACTGTATGCACCTAGATAAACTGAGAAGAGAGTGGAGATAGAGAGGTTGGTAGAAAGAGACACACTTGCAGCCCTGTTGTACTGCTTGTGAAACAACCCCTACGTGGGAAGGATTTGAACCCAATAGGTCTTTGCATATGCCACACACAGTCCAGTTCCTCCACACACAGGTTTGAAGAACAGAATTTGTATAGTAGTTTTAGATTCTGAATTTTGTTCAGGTAATTATTATGGATGAATAAATGAAGCTGAATTTCTGTAAGGAAGTAAAGTAGATTTCTTTGTATTTGTTAAAATAATACTTGTCATAAGACACATCCCTCAACTTGGATTAGTGCCTTATGAACCATTTCAATGTAAGGTTGAGGTTGTTGCTTTCAAAATGCAACGACTACTTTCTCTAATTTAGACTCTCGGTGCTAAATATATAGAGTACTCATCCAATATGAGTGTTTTTGACTGAAGAAATATCTTTAACAGAAGTAGGATGTACTAAGAATATTTTTGTTACCTCCTTTCTTAAATTAATCTCTTATTTCTCTTTTAGAACTTTTCCTATTATCTTTATTTATTGGACAGAGACTGGCAGAAAACCATGAAGGGAGGGGTAGATAGAGAGAAGGAGAGATACAGAGAGACCTGCAGCAATTGCTTCACCACTTACGAAGCTTCCTTCCTGCAGGTAGGGACTGGGGGCTTGAACCCAGGTCCTTGCCCACTGTAATATGTGTGCTCAATCAAGTGTGCCACCACCCAGCCCCATCTCTAATTTTTTCCATGCTAACATTTGGTGGATAAGTCTGAAATACTCATTTGCCATTTTCAGCCACATTTTCAGTGGAAAGTTTCATTCATTCATAACTAAAGCCACAATAAATCATCCAATGTTTATGGAATGACTGCTGTGTGCTCAGTTCTAGGTTATGTTTTATGTGAGATTAGGAAGAATGCTTTCTTGGCCTAGAGGAGACTGTAATCCAACTGAAAAGACAGCACATAGAGATGGCAGCCTGCCATTGGTTCTTCTTTGAACTACTCCATTTTAAATGCAATATAGTTAACAAATTAGCATATTATACTGAAAATCAAAGAGGAAATAACAACCTCTGAATTTTTGTATCTCCTTCATAAAATTTATATCCCCTTGGCCCAGTTAATTGCAAAAATAATGAGCCACTTAGATTACTATGAAAAACCAAGACAAACTATTAAGCGATGTTTCCTGTAGTTTCTTTGCTTAAAAACATTTTATTTATTTTTAATTATATTTTTATTTGTTTATTATTGGACAGAAACAGAGAGAAATTGAGGCGGGTAGAGAGGGAGAGAGACACCTGCAGCACTGCTTCACCACTGGTGAAGTTTTCCCTTACAGGCATGGACCAGGAGCTTAAACCTGGGTCACTGTGCACTAGAATGTGAGTGCTTAACCAGGTGCACCACCACCTGGCCCTTAAAAAAATTTATGTATTTTAATGAGAAAGCTGGGGGGGAGAGAGAGAGAGAAGAGCACTGCTCAGCTCTGGTTTATGATGGTGCTTGAGGTTGATTCTGGGACTTCAGAGCCTCAGGCATGAGAATCTTTTGCAGAACCATGATGCTGTTTCCCCAGCCCTACAGAAGTTTCTAACATGTGTTAATCAACTAGTTGAAGAATCATTACCAATGAAGATTTGCTGAATTTATGAATAAATGTACCCAGGTACAGGTAGAAGAGAAATAGCAAAGAAGCATCCAAGAGAGGGAGGGAACAGGCCAAGGGCAGAGAGAAGAGTGCAAAATCTGGAGCGTCCTTGGAAGAATCTATGACCTCTGAACTGTGTCTGAAGGCCATGGAACAGAAGTCAATCTCTATGTGTGATGGGGACTGAACCAACAAATTCCGTGCTGTGTGCATAACGCTCACCACAAAATAAATCAGACACACCATCAACATAAATAATTCTCATTAAGTTGTAGGATTGCAAATACAAATAGCTGAACATCTCCCTTGTATTTAGGTAAGGGAGATGACTCAGCAGGTGGAAGTGACTCAGCAGGGGGAGGTGACTCAGCAGGTGGAGGTGATTCAGCAGGTGGAGGTGACTCAGCAGGGGGAGGTGACTAAGCAGGTGGAGGTGATCAGCAGATGGAGGTGATCAGCAGGTGGAGGTGACTCAGCAGGTGGAGGTGACTCAGCAGGTAGGGGTGACTCAGCAGGTGGAGGTGATCAGCAGGTGGAGGTGATCAGCAGGTGGAGGTGACTCAGCAGATGGAGGTGATCAGCAGGTGGAGGTGACTCAGCAGGGGGAAGTGACTCAGCATATGGAGGTGACTCAGCAGGGGGAGGTGACTCAGCAGGTGGAGGTGATCAGCATGTGGAGGTGACTCAGCAGGTGGAGGTGACTCAGCAGGTAGACTGCAGCACTTGTGTGACTGAGCCCCCAGTTGAAGCCCCAAGTATCATAATATGCCAGTGGTGCCCTGATTTTCTCTCTCTCTTTTGTCTCTCTCTCTTTCTAACTAAAAATGTAGGATAATTACCACTGATAGTAATGACCACTTTGGGTTACATGTTTTTTGCCTGGATATTTGCTGTTTACTTATGGGGGGAAATCAAAAACAAGGCAAAAGTCATAAGCTATTGTAGCCCCCTGGATGACAAGAGCCTGGGAGAGGACAGAGATGAGTTTTCTGCAAAGACATCTCCTGATGACTTATGGTGATGAAAGGATCACCATAAGTGATTGTGCAAAGGGATAAAAGGTTACTTACATATGTTAGACAAAATAGGACTAGAAGTTTTTCATTTTTCAAAAAAAATATTTATTCCCTTTTGTTTCCCTAGTTGTTTTATTGTTGTAGTTATTATTGTTGTTATTGATGTCGTTGTTGGATAGGACAGAGAGAAATGGAGAGAGGAGGGGAAGACAGAGAGGGGGAGAGAAAGATAGACACCTGCAGACCTGCTTCACCGCTTGTGAAGCGACTGCCCTTCAGGTGGGGAGCCTGGGACTTGAACCGGGATCCTTATGCTGGTCCTTGTGCTTTGCGCCATGTGCACTTAACCCGCTGCGCTACCGCTGGACTCCCAAGAAGTTTTTCATTTAAAAGAAAATATTTATTTATTGGATAGAGGCAGAGAGAAATTGAGAGGGAAGTGGAGTAATAGAGAAGGAGACAGACAGAGGGATACCTGCAATATTGCTTTGTCATTGGTGAAGCTTCTCCCCTGCGGGTGGGGACCAGAAGTTTGAACTCTGGGCTTTGTGCACTAGATCATGTATACTCTACCAGGTGTGACACTGCCCAGCCCCACTTTTAATTTCTTAAGATCACTTATTTGTTTATTATTTATTTATTTAAAAGGAGAGGAGAGAAAGAGAAAACCAGAGCATCATCCTCACATATACACTGCTGAGTATCAAACTCAGGACCTTATGCTGGAGAATCCAAGGCCTTCCTATTGCACCCACTACTGTAGTCAAAATAGTTGCTTTGTAAATGCTCCAGACTAGGTGACAGAAGCTTTTTAAAATTACTTTTTATTGCTTTAATAATTATAGACAAGACTTAAGGACAAGAGAGGTACAATTCCACACAGTTCCCACCACCAGAGTTCTGTATCCCATCCCCTCCCTTGAAAGCTTTCCTATTTTTTATCTCTCTGGGAGTATGGGCCCAGGATCATTGTGGAGTGCAGAAGTTGGAAGGTCTAGCTTCTGTAATTGCTTCCCTGCTGAAATATGGGTGTTAGTATGTCAATCCATACTCCCAACCTGTCTCTCTCTTTCCCTAGTGGAGCAGAGCTCTGGGGAAGTGGGGTTCCAGGACTCACTGGTGAGCTCATCTGCCCAGGGAAATCAGGTTGGCATCATGATAACATCTAGCAAAGGAGAAATCGCAAGAAAAGATGGAGCTTACCAGCACACCGTCCCAGGAATCAGCAGGTGGGGATTTTCAGTCTCCTTTGACACCAGAAAGTATCAATGGGACAGATGATGAAAGAACACCTGATGTGACACAGAACTCAGAGCCGAGGGCTGAACCAACTCAGAACACTATGACATTTTCACATAGGGAGCAACCCATCTTCAGCACTCAAGCTCACGTCTTCCAGATTGACCCAAATACCAAAAAGAACTGGGTACCCACCAGCAAGCATGTGGTGACTGTGTCTTATTTCTATGACAGCACAAGGAACGTGTATAGGATAATCAGCTTAGATGGATCAAAGGCAATAATTAATAGCACCATCACCCCAAACATGACATTTACAAAAACATCTCAAAAGTTTGGCCAGTGGGCCGACAGCTGGGCAAACACTGTTTATGGACTAGGATTCTCCTCTGAGCATCATCTCTAAATTTGCAGAAAACTTTCAGGAGTTTAAGGAAGCTACCCGGCTAGCTCAGTCGGTAGAGTATGAGACTCTTAATCTAGGGTCGTGGGTTCATGCCACATGTTGGGCGCCATTTGTCATTAAAATTCAGGGCTCTAGCTGGCCAGGCTAGCTTCGCAGCGGTAGACAGAGATGACCAGAGACACACGGCTGGGCAGAGAAGCTTTATTCATGAGCAGGCAAACATGTGCTCTTCTGTCTTTCTGCTCTGGCAGCAGAGAGAGAGACCCTTAAACTAATCACCACACAGATCTGTCCTGCATCCCCTCACACGGCCACGCCAAGAACTCCCGAACTACATAGCATAGGGGGCGGGGAGAAAATGAGGCGCAAAACTAGCAAGGGCCAAACCAATTTCTCCCAGAGGTGGGGGGAAGGAGACCAAACCAATATGAAACATACAACACTGGTGGCTGAAGAGTTAAGATATAAAGCAAAGCAAATTGTTTAATAATCAGGAACCTAAAGGTAAAAATAAAGCAGAGGAGATCTGGGGGGAGATAGAAGCTTTAACCAGGTTCTTATCTCAGGCGACATTTCTGTGACTCTCTTCTCTTTCATTGAGATGAGTGTGGACAATCTCAAATGATGGGCAAGTATTACATTGCCTCTAATGTATCCCTAAGGATTTTAACCTCCTCTTGCTCTGTTTCACATGAGGTAAAAGTGAATATAAGCTATGGGCATGTCACACCATTATTTTTTTTTCTCCAGGGTTATAGCTGGGGCTCAATGCCGGCACTATGACTCCTCTGCTCCTGGCAGACATTTTTTCCATTTTATTGGATAAACAGAGAGAAATTGAGAGAAGAGGAGGAGATAGAGATGGAGAGAGAAAGATAGAAAGAGAGCTTGTAAAATGTACATCCCCTACAGGTGGGGAGCTGGGGGCTAGAACCTGGGTCCTTCTGAGGGTCCTTGCACTTAGTGCTATGTGTGGTTAACCCAGTGCAACACTGCCCAGACCTCACACATTCATTTTGTGTCTCACTCTCTGTACCACTATCCGCAGTTGTTGAGAAGCCACAGAAGGAAAAAAAAAATCCTAATATATCAAAGATGGTTTTGCAAAAATAAAATGTGGTAGTTAAGATTTATAGCAAGAGGGAGGCGAAGTTATATACTCAATGCCTAGTGCTGGTGGTTCATCTGGTAGATTACACACATTGCCATACCTGAAGACCTGGGTTCAAGTCTGTTTTCCACTGGCAGGAGGGGAAGTTTCCTGATCAATGGGGTAGGCGTCATTCTTTCTCTCTGTCTTTCCCTTTATATTATATATACATATATATTATCATATATGATAATATGTATTAATTACATATAAATTATCTATTAATATTGACATGAAAAAAAAGAAATGAAATTACACACTCCAGACTGCTCTCCACAGAGGCTGGACCAATTTACATTCCCACAAGCAGTGCAGAAGGGTTTGTCTGTCCCTACAACCTCTCCAGCATTTGTTGCTGCTGTTCTTTTTGATGTATGCCATTCTCACAGGGATGAGGTGGTATCTCAGTGTTGTTTCTATTTGCATTTCTCTGACAATCAGCGACCTGGAGCAATTTTTCAAGTGTTCGTTAGCCTTTTGGATCTCTTCGGTAATGAATGTTCTGTTCATATCCTCTGCCCATTTTGGATGGGGTCATTCACTTTTTTGTTGCTAAGTTTGCTGAGCTCTTTGTATATTTTGGTTATTAGTCTCTTGTCTGATGTATGGCATGTAAAGATCTTCTCCCATTCTGTGAGGGGTCTCTTTGTTTGTGTGTTGTTTCTGTGCAGAAGTTTTTCAATTTGATGTAGTCCCATGATGTCTTTTTGCTTTAGTCTTCCTTGCAGTTGGGTTTGTATCATCAAAGATGTCCTTGGAGTTTAGGTGGGAAAGTGTTCCACCAATGTTTTCCTCTAAGAATTTGATAGTTTCTGGTCTAACGTCCAGGTCTTTGATTCATTTGGAGTTGACTTTTGTTTCTGGTGAGATAAAGTGGTTCAGTTTCATTCATCTGTATACCAGACTTCCCTGGGCAGACAACCCCACCAATGTATCCTGGAGCCCTGCTTACCCAGAGCCCTGCCCTACTAGGGAAAGAGAGAGATAGGCTGGGAGTATGGATCGACCTGCCAATGCCCACATTCATGGGGAAGCAATTACAAAAGCCATACCTTCCACCTTCTGCACCCCATAATGATCCTGGGTCCATACTCCCAGAGGGTTAAAGTATAGGAAAGCTATCAGGGGATACTGAGTTCTGGTGGTGGGAATTGTACCCCTCTTATCCTATGGTCTTGTCAATGTTTCCATTTTATAGATTAAATAAATACAAATAAATAAATAAATAACACACTCAGAGGGAATGTGTGTGGAAGAGCACCCTGGTACTTTCGATTTATGTGAAGCTTGTCTGGCAGGATAACCTCAAGAATGGAGAGTTGGTTTTTATTCACTAGAGAGCTGAGGTAAGGGGCCAATTTCTAGCATTTTACTGGAACTGTAAGGTCCTCTTCTCTTACCATATTTATCCATTTCAGAACTGTCATGGCATCAGATGTATACTATGAATCCACTGCTCCTAGGGGCCATTTTTTCTCATTTTTGTTGCCCTAGTTGCCCTAAGATAGGACAGAGAAATCAAAAGAAGAGGGGAAGACAGAGAGGGAGAGACAAAGAGAGATACCTGCAGGCCTGCTTCACTGCTTGGGAAGCGTTCCCCTGCAGGTGGGCAGCGGGGTGGGGGGGAGCAGGGGTTGAACCCTAGTCCTGGCACGTAACAACATGTGCTCTGAACTAGGTGTACCACAACCCACCCCCACCCCACCCCTTTTTGTTATTGTCATCAGGGTTATTGCTAAGACTTGGTGCCTTCAGCAATGGAGCAGAAGCTCGAACCTGGGTCCTTGATCATGATGCTATCTATGTGCATTTAAACAGGTGCACTACCACCCATCCCTTCCTCTAATATCTTCTCTCAAAGCTTTTGACTTACTGCACACAAATAATCTCAAAGTTAGAGTCATGGTGCATACTTGTGTTTTTTTTAAAAAAAATTTTGTAACCAAGAAAAAAGAAATTAAAAAATAAATTATTAAGAAATTCTAGTTAGCATCTACTATTGTTCAGGCGGAAGCTTTAGTTCGCATCTAGCATTGTCTATTACTGTTAAGGAAGAGAGTTTAATTGACATCTATTAGGGCTAAAAAAGAAATAATAGTTTGATTTTTAATCACTTGCCTCTAAGAAAGAAACTTTAGTTAAGAAGGGAACTCTAGTTTAATCCTTTTTGCATATCCTGTACTGAAAAGGAAGACCCAACTTTACAAGAGGGACTTTTAGCATATGAAGACATGGAGTCTGGCATGCTGGCATTTACTCCAAAGAGATGAGACTATATTAGAAATACAGTACATGAATTGGGGTAGGGGGATGATTCACAATGACTTGAGAAACTTACCTTTGTCCTTCCTTCCCACACTGGGGGAAACTGATTTGTGGGGCATACTTTCTCCCTCCATTGTCCAATGGTTCTTTTAAATAAAGTTGTACATTTTTGTGTCCCTTACCAATAATTGTGTGATAACAGACTTTTTAAAATTTATTTTAAAAAGGAGACATTAACAAAACAGTACCATAAGAGGGGTACAACTCCACTCAGTTCCCACCACTAGATCTCCATATCCCATCCTCTCCCCCTGATCCTATTCTTTATCCCTCTGGGAGTATGGACCCAAGGTCATTGTGGGATGCAGAAGGTGGAAGGTCTGGCTTCTGTAATTGCCTCCCCACTGAACATGGGCGTTGACTGGTCGGGTCGATCCATACTTCCAGTCTGCCTCTCTCTTTCCCTAGTAGGGTGGGTCTCTGGGGAAGCAGAGCTTCAGGACACATTGGTGGGGTCTTCAGTCCAGGGAAGTCTGGTCGGCATTCATGTTAGCATCTGGAACCTGGTGGCTGAAAAGAGAGTTAGCATACAAAGCCAAACAAATTGTTGAGCAATCAGATAACAGACTTTTTTAAAAAAGAAAATATACCTTTATTTTTCACTCTTTTTCTTTTTCGCCAATATAGATTATGAACTCATCTCTCATATTTCCTCCCTATTTTGTGCAATATATTCATTCATAGCAGTTTCAGTGGAGGAGCTACATTAGGCGTCTATTTTCTATTTGTGCATAGCAACAAAATAGAATGGATTTTGGCAATATAATTCAGTAGAAGGTATTTGCCAGACTAGACAATTTTAATCCTTTCTCTAAGTACCAAGAACCTTTTAGTAACCTTTAAATATACTTGCCCACACTTAGACCAACAAACAAAACTAAATCTGATTTTAAATTCTGCTCCTTTTGGTGATTGTTGCAACTGCATGTAATATCTTTACTGACCAACATTAAAGAAGGTTATGAACAAATATTGTGAGGGGAGAACCAACACACACCATTTTGGGGGCTAATGGGCAGGTTCACCTGGCTGGAACAATGTACTTAAAGCATTTTTAAGGAGAAGTAATGGTAGATATAAAGTCCAGAACCAACCAATCACTGTAGGGGATTGCCACTTCAAAAAGATGGGCACCTCCTAGCAGTTACCTGGGTGTCTTTATAACATTTTAATCTTTGTTGCGTGGGTGGGTGGGTGAGGGTCTTGCTAAAGTTTCTTCATCTTAAAATTAAACACTCTGGAGACCAGTCTTTAACAACTCTTCTGGGTCATTCCAAAACACCTCTGTTATGGAGATTAATACCCTTTGATTCGGAGCCAAGAGCATGGTTTTCAGATGTTACAATTACCTGTTCAGCTTCTCGGGGCAATTATTTGCAAGGACTAAATGCTCTGGCTACAATTGCCTCTGTGGGAACCACAGTAATTGCCATTCATCAGGGTAGCAACCTGCTGAGGGCATCAATTCATAAACTGGGAGCCATTAATAAACTGGAACCTGGGGCCCTGGTGCCAACATTCTTTACACAATGAAATAGTATCATTGGCAATTAGGTAAACAGTGAGCCAAGCTGGAAATGGAAGTGAGCTTGCCAAGGACTACCTTCCTGCTCACCTCAGCACCATCCACAGATGCCTTGATTCTTTTCCCGCAAAAGAATACCTTGGGGTCCTGGCGCATGATGATGGAAAAGGGCCGGATTTGGGGTGAAGAGGGCTCTGCAGACACTTATCACACAGAGAGGAAATACTTTACCCATGTGTCAACAGCTGCACCGTAATCCATTAACACCCCAATAAACTGATAAAAAATAAGTGTAAACAATGTAAAAAGAACCTAAGCTCTTAGAAAGGAGAGCCACTGGGAAATGTGGAAAGACTGAATGAAAGGAAAGAAGAGTGAAAAAGGGCTCCTTATGGAAATCCAGGGGTATCACGTATTATGGAACTGCTGGGGGTAGAGTGAGTGAGGAGTTGGGGACGGGGTCATGTAACTCAATACAGGAGAGTAATTAATTCCCCAGTCACAGTCCTGGACAAACTGCTTGGTAGTCTCTAGACAGCATATGATAAAGCATGCTGATAATGGATGCAACATTTCAGAATTTCAAAAAATATTCACCCCTTGTGAAATTTGCCAATCATGCACATCAGCAAAGTGATTAGGGTGAGCATTAGAGTGTCTCTGATGCCATCTTCCATGGGGGCGAGGGTGAGTTGATGGTGAAAGAAGCTAAGGTTTTATTCCCATCACTGGGGGTGGGGAGTGTCTTCCCACTCTCTCCTTCCCATTATAGGTGTTGTTTAGCTTCTGACACACCAAAGGTGCTCATGAAACCGGGCCCGAAAAAAAATTTTTTTTAATTAAAATCAATAACACAACTGTCAGTAAGGAAAAGAAAAATAAAACTTTATTACAGGAAAAGAAGAAAGAAAGAAGGAGGAAGAGAAATAAAAAGAGAAAGAAAGAAAGCTGTTGGCCCAAATCAATGCTTCCCCTTATGGTTACTTATTCATTTTTTTCCAAAATCTAAAATCCTTCTTCCCTTTTTTAACAAAGTCTCATCTTCTCTCTAGTAGACTCTGGGCCTCCATTGGTCACATGTTTAAAAAGTCCATCTGTAAAGTTTTGGTGTTCCTCTTTAGCAGTGTAGGATATGCAGAATGGATTAAATTAAAGTTATCTTCTTTTTAAATAATTTGATTTATTATTAATAGTTTCTTACAAGGTTAGAATATATAATTCCATACCACACCTACCACCAAAGTTCTGTATTTACACCCTCCAACCTCCTAAAGATAACCACCACAGTTTGGAGATTCTTTAAAAAAAAAAAATCATAATGTTAACTTCTTTTTTTTAAATTAAATTTATTTATTTCCTTTTGTTTCCCTTGTTATTTTATTGTTGTAGTTATTATCGTTGTTGTTGGATAGGACAGAGAGAAATGGAGATAGGAGGGGAAGACAGAGAGGGGAAAAGAAAGATAGACACCTGCAGACCTGCTTCACTGCTTGTGAAGCGACTCCCCTGCAGGTGGGGAACCAGGGGTTCTTATCGGAATCCTTATGCCAGTCCTTGCGCTTTGCACCACATGTGCAAAACCTGTTGCGATACTGCCCAACTCCCTAAAATGATAATTTCTTATGGTCCAGGAATATGGTCTAGGTATATATTCAAAGGACATGAATAGACTAGTTTTTAAAAAATATTTTCTTTACCTAATGGAAGAAACTGAGAGAAATCAAGAAGGAAGGAGGAGATAGAGAAAGAGAGATGAATGCAGCATTGCTTCGCTTAGAGCTCTCTTCTTAAGCTAGGGGTGCGTTTTTTCTTACATCACGTGTTTTAATGGTTAACTATTGTTCACTTGCAGATGTGAATATTTTAATCTACTGTTCTTTTCTCTACAATGAACTAGAATTCTAGTCTTAACAGACATTCAAATTATGTTTTTTTTCTTAACAATAATGTTGTTTAGATAAAGTTCCTTTCTCTACCCCACTAAAAGGTATAAAGTCTCTTTCTTAACACTAATAAACAATAATAAAGGTAACATAGGTGTTAACTAGAATTTTTTAACAATAAATTTTTTAGATTTTATTTATTTATTAATGAGAAAGATAAAAGGTGAGAAAGAAAGAGCCAGATATTACTCTGGTACATGTGCTATGGGGGATTGAACTCAGAACCTCATGCTTGAGAATCCAAGATGTTATCCACCGTCCCACCTCCCAAACCACTTAATAATAACTTTTACTATCTACCTACTCGATTACATTCAGAGCTGCAGTAAAGCTATTTCCAGGTTCCCCAACAGTGACCACCGAGCAGGTGGGTTTCTATCTGTTGTGGGAATCCGGTGCAACCACTTGTTGGCAAAGACCCAAATGCTTCCCACAGTGTCTGGCTCATCACAGTCATTTCCACAAAAAATCAGGGGACCATGAGAATCAGACAAAGCAAATCTGATTAATTAGAGGAGACATAGCTCATGCACAGACACTTGGGGTTCACTGGAGAATGTGGCAACTTGCCTGTCTGCCCTTTACCTTTTAAACCCTTGGGAGCACTGTCTCTGCTGTCAGTTGCTTTGTCATCCCCTTGGAGCAGAGGAGTAACTGGAAAGCACCCTGGAATGTCATAAAGACAAGGGTCCTGCAGGTGAATGGGCTTGGGCTGTTCCATCACCTCTACTGTGGACAGTTCTTGTGACTCAAGGTTTTTTCTGATCCTCATTTGCCTCTAACATTGCCTGTTCCATGCTCTGAACTTGAGGAACAGGGAAATGTACCAGCCAGGGAAAGCAGGAGAAGCTGTAGTGGTTTTACAGCAAGAGTTACAGGGAAACTGACACAAACAGGGATACCAAGGCCACATAAAGAGGAAGGACTTGGGCTTTATTACACACAGGTGGGTTGGGGGGAGAGGCTGCATCAGGAAGCATAAAAGAACTGCTGGGTCGGCGGGAGCATTGGGTTTCGCCAAGGGGAGAAGCAGGTACAACATATGGGGCATCCATGTGGCCAAGAGGGTTACAGAAGGGAAATTGGTGCCAATTTCAAAAGTGGGGAACAGCGAGTGGCAGTGTGGGGGTGCAGCAGTGAGAGCCCCACTGCTTTGCATGGTCACAGACTGCTGTGACTTCTACCATTCTCATTTGCTTCCTCCTTTTTGTCCTTCTTTCCTTCCTTCCTTCCTTCTTTCCTTCCTTCCCTCCCTCCTCTCTCTCTCTCTCTTCTCCTCCCCTTCTTCCTTCTTTTTTTATTAGTGTTTTTCAAAAATTACACGATAACAAGGGTACAGTTGCACATCATTCCCACCACCAGAGTTTTGTGTCTCCATTTCCCCCATTGGAAGCTTCAGCGGTTCTCTTAAAGTCACAGATATGGGTTGACTATTATTTCTGTAACTGTCTCTCTCTCTCTCTCTCTCTCTCTATATATATATATATATATATCCCATTTTTCTCTATGGTCCTGTCTTCTCTTTCTTTCTAAATCAAAAATATACCTATTGTTAGAGATATGACTGGAATTCCACTGGAAAATTGAAGAGACTGGGGCTAAGTTTGAGTGAAGCTGAAAGGAGGGTTTATTGCACAGACCAAAAAGCTCAGATTATTTTGCAAGTTTTCAGCCATGAGTTCAAGTTTGGTTCTATTATATATCCCCTTTCAGCAAAGCAGAAACAAGTTTTACAGAAGCTGAAATAGCTAGATATCATTATTATTATTATTTTATTTTTCTTTACCCCTCTCCAACACACTCACTCCAGTTCCACTTAAGCTACCCCTTTCATGGAAAGCCCCCCTGCTAGCTGCTTTATGGGGTGTAAAAGGTGGAATTTCTGGTTTCTGTTATTGCCATTTTTGCTGTTTCAGACCAAATAAGGAATCCCTCTCAATGCTGTTTGGTGAAGTAAGAGCATACTGCTACAGCAGGGAAGAATCGAGAAAACTGTGAGAAGTTTAAAAAGTTTTTTAAAAAGCACCATTAGACAGATAACATGATTTGGGGTATATCCCAAAGGAAATGTAGTATGGTTACAATAGGAAAAGTCTTTAAACTGAGAAACAATAGTTTATTGTTTGCAACCAGAGTTCAGAGTTATCCCTTAAGCTTGTTGTATGCATGACAAGGCCACTGCTCTCAGTGGATGTCTTCTTCCTCTTTTTTTGATAGAAGGTGAGAGACAAAGAGACATTGACAGATAGAGAGAAGGAGAAGCACCTGCAGCACTGCTCCACTGCTCATGAAGCTTCTCTCCTACAGGTGAGGATTGGGGGCTTGAACTTGGGTCTTTGCACCTGCTAACAGGTGCTGCATCCTATCTCATTTTCATACAAGTTACTGCTGACTTTTAGTATCATGGGAACTTTTCAGTTCAAATTTGTCAGAAAGTGAGAGCAAGAGTGTGAGAGTGAGAGAGACAGAGAGAGATTATGGTATTTCTGACTCATTCCTTCTCCCACCCCATGTTGCAAAGTGGGCTGAGTCATGGCCTAAGTCATGTACATGGCAAAGCAGGTGTCTTCTCAAGTAAGCTGTCTTGCTGGTCCTAATTCATTTTATATATCAAATAATTCCAGGGTTAATAAACTCTCTTTCTGAAGATTAAGTCTAATGGCTAGAGTCCTTGATGGAGAACTAGAGTTTTAGTTTACTTTATTGTGCCCACCTCAATCTCACGACACAGTCAAGATGATCTCAAGGCATGAGAAGTGCAAATGCTTTTCCTTCTGATTCTCTAGTCTGGAAGACCAAAGCAAAAGCAAAGTTTTTTCACCCCCCTCAGGGAGCCCTGTTCATGTATACATCTCCTATACCCCTTCCCTTCCCATCTCTCACTCCTAAGCCAAATCAAATTTCAGAGACAGAGACAGTGGCAGGATGAACAATGAACTCATGTTTTCTAAAAGTCTTTTAAATTATCACTTTAAAAAAATGCCAAAATCAGGCTACATCCTAATGAAAATAGTTATAGAAGGTTTCCAAATAATTGTGAAGCAGCAAACAAGACCAGAGAACCAAATATTCAAAAAAGAAGAAACTTAATTTATGCCAGTGGGCTTGGCATTGAATCTCTCAGAAAAAGAACACCAGCCTCCAGCTTTTTTTCTTTTTTTTTTTTTTTTTTTTTTTTTTTTTTTTTTTAAGAAAGGAGACATTAACAAAACCGTAGGATAGGAGGGGTACAACTCCACACAATTCCCACCTCCATATCCCATCCCCTCCCCTGATAGCTTTCCCATTCTCTATCCCTCTAGGAGTAGGTACCCAGGGTCGTTGTGGGCTGCAGAACGTGGAAGGTCTAGCTTCTGTAATTGCTTCCCCGCTGAACATGGGCATTGACAGGTTAATCCATACTACCAATATGCCTCTCTCTTTCCCTAGTAGGGTAGATCTCTGGGGAAGCAGAGCTCCAGGACATATTGGTGGGATTGTTAGTCCAGGGAAGTCTGGTCGGCATCATGCTGGCATCCAGAACCTGGTGACTGAAAAGAGAGTTAACATACAAAGCCAAACAAATTGTTGAATGGTCATGAGCCTAAAGGCTAGAACAGTGCAGATGAAGTGTTGGGGGGTGGTGTGGGTACTCTCTGCAGACTCTTGTGTACTTCTGCTTTCAGGTATATATTTTTCCCTGGTTTATGGACATGTGTGAACATATGCTCTATCTCAGGGGACCTGGTCTATATCTAGGTTTGGGGATTTTATTGGGGTGTTGACCACCTGGAATAGAATTAGAGGATACTATGAGAGGAAAGGTCTCACCCTAGTGATGAAGCTGAAGGGCTGTCATTCCACTCTCCTGAAGTCTCTGGACACAGTCTGAAGTGAAGCATGCTGGGGTGGCACTCATTGCTTTGATTAGGTTGTTATCAGTGGATGCAATATTATTTGATATGAATTGAGAGAAGCATGCAGGAAAGTGGAACCCACTTTCTTTCTATAAAGACTTAATTTTATAGGACAGGTCTCCACGTTACTTGGTGTGAGTTCATTGGTGCATGGCAATAGTGATCCTCATTCTTGTGTCATTTTCATAAACAATGGCTGAAAATATCTATTTAAGTCAGCACTGAGAAATAGAACAACAACAACAAAATTTTGGAGAAATGAATTAGAATACAAAGATCTTAATTTCAAATAAATGCGATTAAACTCAGCATCATGAACAGTAACTTGCAAAACTATTTAATTAAAACTTTAGTGAAGGGGGTGAGTGTTGCTGCACTCAGTTGAGGGCACATGTTACAATGTGCAAGGACCCAGGTTCAAGCCCTTGGCCCCCAGTTACAGCGGGGAAGCTTCACAAGTGGTGAAACATGGCTGCAGGTCTCTTTCTTTCTCTCTCTCTCTCCCTCCCCTGTCAATTTCTCTCTATATCCAATAAATATATTAATTAAAAGATTAAAACTACTTTAGTGAAGAAGCAGTTCTTAGGGGCCAGGTGGTGGTACACCTGATTAAGCGCACACATATTACAGTGCGCAGCAACCCAGGCTCAAACCCCTCGTCACTACCTGCAGGGAAAAAGCGTCACAAGTGGTGAAGAGGGCTGTAGGTGTCTCTCAGTCTCTTTCCGTCTATACCTCCCCTCCCTTTTAATTTCTCTCTGTTTCTATCCAATAATAAATAAACATATTTTTTTGCCTCCAGGGATATTGCTGGGACTTGGTGTCTGCACCATGAAAGCACTACTAATGGTGGCCACCTTTTTTCTATTGTTGGTATTGCTATTATTATTATTGCTATTTTTACTGCTGTTGTTGTTGTTCAACAGGACAGAGAGAAACTGAGAGAGAAGAGGAAGACAAAGAGGGGGAGAGAAATGTTAACACCTGCAGACCTGCTTCATCATTTGCGAAGTGACCCTTGTTGTAGGTGGGGAGCCTGGCCTTCGAACTGGGATCCTCGTGCTTTGCACTATGCGTGTTTAACCTGGTACAACACTGCCTGGACCCACAAATAAAATATTTTTTTTTAAAAAGAAGCAGTTCTTATAAAATCTGAAAAGATTACAAAATACTGGGTAACAAGTTAGTGTTTTGCGGTGGTGTGTGTGTATGGGGGGAAGAGATAATGTAAAGAAACAATACATGCTTATTGTCATAATATTTAATAGTTAATATGCTAATAATCCAGACTTGGAGATAGTTTGAAGTGCTAGAGCCCAGAATTTGCATTTCTATGGTCTCAGTAGCCTTGCACCTCCATAAGCCAGAGCCAGGCAGTGCTTTGGTCTCTCTCTCTCTCTCTCTCCCTCCCCCTCCCCTCCCCTTCCCCTTCTCTCCCCTTCCCCATTCCCTCCCCTCCCTTTCCCCCTCCCTTCCTCCTCCCTTCCCCCTCCCTCTCCCTCTCCCTCTCTCTCTCTCTCTCTCTCTCTCTCTCTCTCTCTCTATATATATATATATATATATATATATATATATATCCCTTTCTCATAAAAATAAGCAAGGGGCAGTTGTGACCTAGGTTGAGTGCACCTGTAACCATGTGTAAGGACCCAGGCTCAAGCCCTGCTTTCCACATGCAAGCAGGGAAATTCATAAGAAATGGAGCAGTGCTACAGGTGTCTCTCTTTCTGCCTTTCTATCTCCCCACCCCCACTCAACTTCACTCTGTCATATAAAATAATAGAAAAGAAAAAGGGGGCTGGCCAGGCAGTGGTGCACCTGGTTAAGTGCACACATTACAGTTACAAAGACCTGGATTCAAGCCTCTGGTCCCTACCTGCAAGGGGAAAGCTTCACAAGTGGTGAAACAGTGCTGCAGGTGTCTTTCTGTCTCTCTTCTCCTATATCTCCCCTCCCCCTTTTAATCTCTCCCTGTCTCTATGCAAAAAGAAAGAAAGAGGGAGTCAGGCTGTAGTGCAGTGGATTAAGCGCAGGTGGTGCAAAGCACAAGGACTGGCTTAAGGATCCTGGTTTGAGCCCTGGCTCCCCACCAGCAGGGGAGTCGCTTCACAAGCAGTGAAGCAAGTCTGCAAGTGTCTTTCTCTCCCTCCTCTGTCTTCCCCCTCCTCTCTCCATTTCTCTCTGTCTTATCCAACAACAATGACAACAATAATAACTATAACAATAAAACAACAAGGGCAACAAAAGGGAATAAATAAATAAAATAAATTTAAAAAGAAAGAAAGGAAGGAAGAAATAAAAGAAAAGAAAAAAGGAAGGGGGCAGGTGGTGGCACACCTAGTTAAACACACACATTACAGTGCTCAAAGACCCAGGTTCAAGCCCCTGGTCCCTGCAGGGGGGGAAAGCTTCACAAGTGGTGAAGCAGGGCTGCACTGTCTCTCTTCCACTCTATCTCTCCCTCCCCTCTCAATTTCTCTCGGTCTCTATGCAATAATAAATGAGATATTTTAAAAAAAGAAGGGAAAACAAAAATATGGCCACCAGGAGCAATGGATTCTTCATGTAAGCACTGAGCCCCAGCCATAACTCTGGTAGAAATAAAATTTTTAAATAAATAAATATAATAAAATAAAATAGCAAAAATAAAGAAACAACTAAATGTTCAGCATGAAGGCTAGGCAGTGGTGCACTTGATACCATTCACATGGACATAGGCTCAAGTGCCTGGTCCCACCTGTGAGGGACATTTCACATGTAGTGAAGCATTTCTCTCTCTCTCTCTCTCTCTCTCTCTCTCTCTCTCTCTCTCTCTCCTGCTTCCATCTCAATTTCTCTCTATCAAATGAATAAATAAATACAATTCTAAAATATTTCTCATTATCATAAAGGGCTTCAGCAAGGAATGAGTGGTAAAGGCAGAGTTTTCCTCTGATACCAAGATTTCTCTGCTTTGGTGACTTGAATCACTGAGCTATTACTTTCTGCTCATTCGTTTTGTCAGAGAGAATAGCATTTGTTCCCTTAGCATTATAGGCTTTGTTCACATTTTTTTTCATGCAGGTTAATGGTCCTCACCATCCTTGTGCTGCATAGGCAATGATTCTACTGCTCCCAGTGACAAATCAGTGCACATAGGCTGAGCAATTTATTATTGAGTCAGAAATACAATCTGAAAACACATCAAGAGGGGAACATGCAAGAATGTGTCCTTTTCAGAAATGTGTTCTGTGATCCAGAGAACTAGCCTAAGAAACAAATTGTATGAGTAACAAGACAGAGAGGCAGGGGGTAGGGGGGAGATAGCAAAAGCATAATGGTTATACAAAGAGACTCTCATGCCTGAGGCTCCAGGTTCTCAGATTCAATCCCAGCCCCACTCTACCAGACCTGGCTGTGCTCTGTTAAAAAGAGAGAGTGGGGGCAGGGGGATTGATTAGAGTTGGATTCTTTTTTTTTCTCTCTCCAGGGTTATCACTGGGCTCCGTACCTGCACTATGAATCCACTGCTCCTGGAGTTGCCCTTGTTGTTATTGCTGTTGAATAGGACAGAGAAAAATTGAGAGAATAGAGGAGGACAGAGAGGAGGAGAGGAAGATAGACACCTGCAAACCTGCTTCACTGCTTGTGAAGTGGCCCCCTTGCAGATGGGGAGCCGGGGCTTGAACCAGGATCCTTCCTCTGGTTCTTGCGCTTCATGCCACATGCGCTTAACCCACTGCGCTACCACCGGGCCCCCAATTCTTGATAATATTGGACAATTTAGCTAGCTGGACATCTCAGAATACCAACCTACCTTTAATTGTCTTTTACTGTGAATAAAGTAATTTTCTCATTGTTTGAGCTACTTTAAGTTTCAGTTCCTTAGAGGGAAAAAAAAAAAAAAAGAGTATGCTAAGACAACACTCAAAGAAAGGAAACTCAAGAGAGAGAACATTGAGAATATTTCTCAAGTTATACTATTTCCTTGAGTTCATTATTAATGGCTAGATTTGACCCAACTTACTCAAACACAAAAGTTAAGATACAGAACAATAATGACAGATCAAAATAATAATAGATGTGAGCAAGAGTCACAGGGGCCAATGCAGTGATTGCCTGATGCTGTTGCTATTGTTGTTGCTATTGATATGGGGTTGTGTTGCCACTATAATGACTGCGGTTTATGAAGCTTTATTGGGTTAGTTAAATATTTTGCTGTCTGACCACCTCAGAACACAGGCTCTTTGCATCACCAACAGTTGAAGCATCCTGTTTTTGAATTTTGTTTATTTCTACGTGGCTACCTAAAAACAAAGAATAGTCATTTTTCAGCTCTCTCACAATACGGACAGTCACTCATGACTGCCTTAGATTATGGCTCAAGGGTTCTCCTTACATCATCATTTGATTGACCTGGTTAATGGATAACATCCTGTGCTTTGACAATTTTGAAAGTAAATCGAAACCTTGTGTCTTTGATAGGGGGCCAGTTGGTTTTGATAACTTAGATGCACAAGGTTCATTTTGTTCTTTTTTATATAAATTTTTATTTATTAATGAGAGGGAGAGGAAGAAAGAGAAAGAACTAGATATCACTCTGATGCATGTGCTGCTGGGGATCCTTCTAATTATATATAAAACACGACAGCATATATCCTGTGGGGCCATTAGTTTATTGATTCAAGGAACTTAATCTCCATGAGAATGTGAAGCCTATGAGATTAGACATTATTTTATTTTGCCTTGTTCTTCCTTGGTGTCCAATCATACTCTGACACATAGAGAATAGTCCACACATTTTTGTGCAAAGGGTGATTTTTTGAGCCAATTACATAAACAGTAACATAGGCTCCAACTGAAACCTAAGTTTTCCTTTTTCCCTTCTTCTATACTACTTCTTTAATTTTTTTTATTTATTATGAGAGATACAAACAGAAAGAGAGAGAGAGTAATAGTCCAGAGTCTTATCCACTGCACCACCTCCTGGGCCACTCTTTTTGTTTGTTTGTTTTTTCCATTTGTGTCTTCTATTTTTCTTCCAAATCACTTTTATTAAGGAAATGGTGGTTTACAAGATTGCTGTTAACACATGGTTACAACCTCTCACATCCCTTTGGGATGGGGGTCAGAATGCCACTCTCACCCAAGTGTTTCTCCATAACCGTGTATGTCAGATCAGAGTCCCTAATCCCCTCTGAATCTATCTAATCTCCCCTGCCCCACCAGAACCCTTTACTTTGCGGCAATGCACCATGGCCAGTCTAGGATTATCTTGTGTTTTCCCTTTATTTTCTTGTCATTTAGTTTCTACCTACAACTGAAATCATCTATTATTCATTCTTTTCCTTCTAGCTTATTTCACTTAACATGATTCCTTCAAATTTCATCCAAAAAGAGGCAAAGGAGAGATGTTTTATGATTTTTTTCTTTATTTTATTTATAAAAAGGAAACACTGACAAAACCATAGGATAAGAGGGGACAACTCCACACAATTACCACCACCAGAACTCCTTATCCTATCCCTTCCCCTGATAGCTTTCCCATTCTTTAACCCTCTGGGAGTATGGACCCAAGGTCATTGTGGGATGCAGAAGGTGGAAGATCTGGCTTCTGTAATTGCTTCCTTGAAGAACATGGGCATTAACAGGTTAATCCATACTCTCAACCTGCCTTTCTTTTTCCCTAGTGGGGTGGGGTTCTGGGGAATCAGAGCTCCAGGACACATAGGTGCAGTTGTCTGCTAGTATCTGGGACCTGGTGGCTGAAAAGAGAGTTAACATATAAAGCCAAACAAATTGTTGATTAATCATGAACCTAAAGGCTGGAATAGTGCAGATGAAGAGTTGGGCAGGTCCTCCATTTTGTAGATAGCTAGTAGGCATATTTTAGTTATATTCCAAAGGACCTGTGGCTATCTATACTAGTGTGGCCCAGAGTAAAATGTTCCAGAGACAGAGTAACTGTCTCATAATGAAACAGTACAGGCTTTGGCAAACCTCTTCATAAGTAGAAGAGAAGACCATAGTGCATAGGTAGGCAAAGTCTTCACTTATCTGGGAGTTGTGCAGGTCCAGTCCCACGTTGTAGCGCCATATGTTGTTTTCGACGGGTTATGTTGTTTTCGACGGGCTGGCTTCACGGGCGGGTAACAGACGACCAGGGACTCATGGTTGAGCTGTAGACAGTACCTCTTTATTCATGCAGGACGCAGCACAATCTAAGACGAGCTAAGCTAAACTCAAGTACTCTAAAACTCACAATGTTGTCTTTATATATACTTGCCAAGTAGGGTGGAAACAGGATATGATATAGAGAGGGTGGAGAGAAAAGTGACTGGTGAAAATCAGAGTGTGACAAGGAGGGGGAAGAGCAGGTGAGAATCCTATCACTGAACCACCAATGCCCTGGAGTGCTTTATGTAAATGTAAAAGTGATTTATGTAAATAGACCAAAGCTTTGAATGGGATTAAATCTATCCCTATATAGGCATATGGTTAAGCAGAAGCCAGGGGGAGCTGGCATACTATCCAACATACTAGTTTGTTTGTTTGTTTGTTTTTGGTTGTTGTTGTTGTTTCCCCCTGAGCCTGAAATCTGATATGCAGGTGGATCTGAGTTATTGTCTGGGGGAAATGATGTATGGCTGGGAAAAGGACCAGAAAGCTGATCAAGGAAGAGAGTTTCTTCCAAATATGGGAAAGGGGTATAAATATTGTTGACTGTAAATCCCATCTATTTGACCTGATCTGGGGCCCATATTCACCTTAGGAGCCTATGTGACTTCTGCATCCCCTGAGTTCACATTCTGTGGTCATGAGTAGGAATATTCCAAGCTGCTCTAATATTGACCCATCTTCCTCAGGTGTAGCATAGAATATCTTCTCCAGCCCCCCTTTGGAGAATGGAACATTCTCTATTGTTGTTGATCCAAATTGAGGGCAAGGTACTATGGGGGCCCACAAAGGGGTCTATTTTGTTTTTCCTGATATAGATGACCAGTAACAATGGATAGAGGAATTTATTCAAGGTCTAGGCCCACCATGTCTGTTTGAGAATCTCAAGACTCCTTGAATAGGGCCCCAGCTGATGGGGTGGCCTGATAGTGACTAAAGAGTCATCATCAAAGTATGCCAGTCTTCTGGGAGTATGGATCGACCTGTCAACACCCATGTTCAGCAGGGAAGCAATTACAGAAGCCAGACCTTACACCTTCTGCATCCTACAATGACCTTAGGTCCGTACTCCCATAGGGAAAAAAAAAATAGGAAAGCTATCAGGGGAGGGGATGGGATACAGAGTTCTGATGGTGGGAATTGTGTGGAGTTGTACCCCTCTTACCCTATGGTTTAATCAATGTTTCCATTTTACAAACAAAAATTTTTTTAAAAAGAGTTCTCCCAAGAAAACCTGTGCTAGGAAGAAAAAAAAAAAAGTATGCCAATATCTTGCCCTTATTCAGCTTTTTCAGTCCTTGCTTTGATAAGGTTAGCTTTGGAGTGAGTGAGGGAAGTGTAATAGGAAGTAGGTGAAGAGGGTATCTAAGTCTAAGTAGACAGTATTTCATTATGAATTTTATACTGCTAATTTCAGACTATTGTGTACTTTTGCTTTAAGGTATATATTTGCCCTAATTTATGGATACATGTGAACACATGTTTTATCTCAGGGGACCTGGTCTATATCTAGGCTTTGGGACTTAGTTAGGAAGTGAACCACCTGGAATGGAATTAAAGAATCCTTTGAAAGGAAATGTCTCACCCGAGTAATGAGGGTGAAGGGTTGACATTACATGCCTGATGTCTCTGGACACAGTCTGTAGTGAAGCATGCTGAAGTGGTACTCCTTGTGTTGATTAGGTTGGGATCGGCAGATGCAATATCACTTGGTATGAATTGAGAGAAGCATGCAGGAAAGTGAGCCCCACCCTAGAGGTACCAGGACTGGAAGAAATAGGCTCTATAAAGGAAGTGGGAGGTTCCTTCTGTCTTAGGGTTAAGAGGGCAATAGATATTGCTATCACATTATTTGGCAATTGGATTAACTTTGAAATATCCCTTTGTTAGAATTTTCTGTATCATACACAACATCACCATAATTTATGTCCTTTGAAATTATTTGTATATAGCTGTGCCACTGGATGCTTCTGCTCTCCCTGGTCTAAGTTTTTTACTTATTTATTTTTATTTATAAAAAGGAAACACTGACAAAACCATAGGATTTTGTCCATAACTCCACACATTTCCCACCACCAGAACTCCATATCCTATCCCCTCACTTGATAGCTTTCCTATTCTTTAACCCTCTGGGAGTATGGACCCATGGTCATTGCCTGGTCTAAGCTTTTAAGAGAATCAGCATATTATAGACTTAGCCTACAGTCTGTGCATTAAAAAGTTTGAGACATTCAATCAATTTCCCCCTCTCATACTAATTAGTGATATATATGACTACAAATTAATAGGAGTGTACATAAATACCATTCCAGCCCCCCACTCCCACCCCGTGAAGCCGAACATCCACCCTCACCCAGGATTTTTACTTTGGTGCCCTACGCCAAATTCAGTTTTTAGTTTCCATTTCTATTCTTCTTTCTCAATTTCGGTTTATGAGTGGGATCATCCCATAATCCTCTTTTATCTTTCTGACTTAGCTCACTTAACATAATTCCTTCAAGCTCCATTCAAGATGGCTCAGAGAAGGTGGGTTCATTATTTTATATATATGAATATCTTTGTTGGGGAATTAATGTTTTACATTTGACAGTAAATACAATAGTTTGTACATGTATAGCATTTCCCAGTTGTCCATATAGCAATATAACCCCCACTAGGTCCTCTGTCATCCTTTTTGGACTTGTATTCTACACACACACCCCCAACCACCCAGAGTCTTTTACTTTGGTGCATTACGCCAATTCCAGTTCAGGTTCTACTTGTGTTTTCTCTTCTGATCTTGTTTTTCAACTTCTGCCTGAGAGAGAGATCATCCCATATTCATCCTTTGTTTCTGATTTATTTCACTTAACATGATTTTTTCAAGCTTCATCCAATATCTGCTGAAATGATGAAGTCAACATTTTTAATTGTTGAGTAGTATTCCATTGTGTATATATACCACAACTTGCCCAGCCACTCATCTATTGTTGAACACTTGGGTTGCTTCCAGGTTTTGGTTATTACAAATTTTGCTGCTAAAAACATATGTGTACACTGATCTTTTTGGATGAGTATGGTGGGTTCCTTAGGATATATCCCCAGGAGAGGAATTGCCTCTTGTCTGATGCATGGCATGTAAAGATCTTCTCCTATTCTGTGAGGGGTCTCTTGGTTTGGGTAGTTGTTTCTTTTGCTGCGCAGAAACTTTGTAATTTGATGTAGTCCCATAGGTTTATGCTTGCCTTAGTCTTCTTTGCAATTGGATTCATTTCATTGAAGATGTCTTTAAAATTTATGTGGAAAAAAGTTCTGCCAATATTTTCCTCTAAGTATCTGATAGTTTCTTGTCAAACATCCAAGTCCTTAATCCACATAAAATTTACTTTTGTATTTGGTAAAATGTAGCGGTTCAGTTTCATTCTTCTGCATTTTTCAACCCATTTTTTCCAACACCATTTGTTGAAGAGACTCTACTTTCCTCAGTTAGTAGCCTGGGCACCTTCATCAAAGATTAGATGTCGATAGGTGTGGTGGCTTACTTCAAGGCTCTCAATTCTATTCCACTAGTCAGTGTGTCTATTCATGTTCCAGTAACAAGGAGTTTTGATGACAATGGCCCTATAATACAATTTGAGATCTGGGAGTGTGATGACTCTAGTTCTGTTCTTTCTTCTTAAGATTATTTCGGCAGTTCTAGGTATTTTCTGGTTCCAGATGAACATTTGCAGCATTTGTTCTATTCTCCTAAAAAAATGGGATAGCATTAAATTTGTATATGGCTCTGGGTAATATATTCATTTTGATGATGTTAATTCTTCCAATCCATGAACATGGAATATCTTTCCACTTCTTTGTGTCTTTTTCAATTTCCTTGAGTAGTGACTCATAATTTTCAGTATACAAGTCTTTCACTTACTTGGCTAGGTTTATTCCTAGATATTTTATTGTTTTTTGTTGCTATAGTAAAAGGGATTGATTTCTGGATTTCATCTTCTTCTAACTTAGTGTTTGCATAGAGGAATGCCACTGATTTTGAATGTCAATTTTGTAACCTGACACCTTACTGTATTGCCTGATGATTTCCAAAAGCTTCTTGCTGGATTCCTTAGGTTTTTATATGTATAGTATCATGTCATCTGCAAATAGGGAAAGTTTGACTTCTTCTCTTCCAGTCTTTTTCCCTTTCATTCCATGCTCCTGCCTGATTGCTATGGCAAGAACTTCCAACACTATGTTGAATAGTAATGGTGATAGTGGGCAGCCCTGTCTAGTACCTGATCTGAGGGGAAATGCTTCCAGTTTTTCACCATTGAGTATGATGTTGGCTGTAGGTTTGTTATAGACTCCACTATCTTGAGGAATTTTCCATTTATTCCCATTTTTTGTAGTGTTTTGATCACAAAGCAATGTTGTATTTTGTCAAAGGTTTTTCCCTGCATCTATTGATATGACCATGGGGTTTTTGGCCTTGCTTTTATTGATGTGGTGGATCACATTGATTGATTTATGTATATTAAACCAACCTTGCATGCTGGAATAAACCCCACTTGGTCATGATGAACAGTCTTTTTAATAGACTGCTGTATCCCGTTGGCTAGCACTTTGGTCAATATTTTAGCATCTATGTTCATCAGAGATATTGGTCTGTAGTTTTCTTTTTCAGTTGTGTCCCTAACTGGTATCAAATTTGGTATCAAAGTGATATATCAAAGCTTCATAGAAGCTGGAAGGGAGTATTCCAGTGTCTTCTATCTTCTGGAAGACTTTTAAAAGTAGAAGTAGATTCGACTTCTGGAGGCGGAGCTACGAGCAGCAGATCGCTTTCTCTCCTCTCCTCTCCTCTCCTCTCCTGGATCAACTAGGAATACCAAAGGAGACCACCCGGACTGAAACAAGACAGGACTAGAATGACCACAGGAACCCAGTAAATCACCCGTGAGTACAAACATGCGTGGCTGGTGACAGAGAGGGGCCTAAGGAGAGATTAAGTGGCTGCTAACAGTTCAACAGTTTATCAGTGGAGACACCACCTCCAGTCTGCTCCACAACAATGGGACAGCTGAAGGGAGGAAAGGATTCCCCAGAGACTCACTAAGTGCAACTCTGAGTCTCCATTGCTACTACCCTCAGAATCTGGAGCAGCAACAGGGAGGGACACCAGGGACAGAGATCTAACCAGGAAACTCAGGAGAAGACCTATACCTCGGTGGCATAGCTGAGGGGCTGTGAAAGTCTCTTTGCATAACCACTAGATTATCTCTGCCACACCCTGCTTTATCTCTTGGTGAGGAGTCAGTGATTAAGCTAAGAAGCCTATTGATAGTTTAAAAGCCCTCAGGCTCCCATAGCCTACAGGGAAGAAAAAAAAAAGAGGCTTTTACACCACTGAGCTCCAACTCAGGGATTGAAAAAACTGTTAACATATATAAAATGGTTAAAACAACAAGAAAAAATATTGGAGACTCGAACCAGGACAAGAGTCCAGCTAAAAGTCCTCCAGAGAGTGAAGCACAAAACAACGAGTTCAACATCCAAACATTAGCTAAGGAAATAATAATAGGAGTGAGTAAAGAATTTGAAAAAAATTGTAATCAGAAATGCAGGAACAACAAATGAGAAAATGGAAGAAAATTCTAATTATCTCATGGTTATTAGAGAGCTGAAAGCTGAAATCGCTGAGCTAAGAAGGCAACTAGCTGAACAAGCTAAAACAGTATCAGAGCAGGGCAACAAAATAGATGAACTCCAGAAAGCAGTAGAGGGCAGAGAGAATAGAATCTATGAGGCTGAAAACAGAATTAGCAAGATTGAGGATGAATTAGAGACAACTAAAAAAGAAGTAAGAGATCTCAAAAAGAGATTAAGAGATGCTGAAAACAACAACAGAGTCCTATGGGATGACTTCAAAAGAAACAATATACGCATTATTGGCTTACCAGAGGAAGAAAGAGAAGGGGAGGAAGAAAGCATTCTCCAGGTCATAATAGCTGAAAATTTCTCTGGTCTAGACAACACCAAAGACATAAAGATTCAAGAAGCCCAGAGGGTCCCAAACAGAATTAACCCAGACCTAAAGACACCAAGACATGTCATACTTAGATTGGAAAGGAATAATGATGAAGAAAGGATCCTCAAGGCTGCAAGAGAAAAACAAAGAGTCACCTACAAAGGAAAACCCATAAGATTAGCAGCAGACTTCTCCATACAAACACTACAGGCCAGAAGAGAATGGCAAGATATCTATCGAGTGCTCAATGAGAAAGGCTTTCAGCCAAGAATACTATATCCTGCTAGACTGTCATTCAGACTAGATGGAAGCATCAAAACCTTCTCAGACAAGCAACAGTTGAAGGAAGCAACCATCACCAAGCCTGCCCTGAAAGAAGTTCTGAAAGGTCTCCTATAAACAACCAGACCACCACAAAAAGGACATATATCAAAACACTCTAAAACTCTACAAGAATGGCGTTAAAATGTCTTCAATCTTTGATATCAATAAATGTCAATGGCCTGAATTCACCTATTAAAAGACACAGAGTAGGAAGATGGATCAGAAAACACAACCCAACAATATGTTGTCTACAGGAAACTCACCTAACTCAACAAGACAAACACAGACTTAAAGTGAAAGGATGGAAAACTATCATACAAGCCAATGGCCCACAAAAAAGGGCAGGAACAGCTATTCTCATATCTGACATGATAGACTTTAAAATAGATAAGATTAAAAAAGATAGGAATGGACACTACGTAATGCTCAGAGGATCAGTCAATCAAGAGGACTTAACAATTATTACTATCTATGCACCCAATGAGAAGCCATCTAAATACATCAAACTTCTACTGAAAGAGCTACAGCAATATATTAACAGTAACACAATCATAGTAGGGGACTTCAACACCCCACTATCTCAACTTGACAGATCATCCAGGAAGAAAATTGTAAAGACATAAGGGAGCTAAATGAAGAGATAGATAAACTAGAACTATTGGACATTTTCAGAGTCATTCATCCCAAGAAACTGGAATACACATTTTACTCAAATCCACATGGATCATTCTCAAGGATAGACCATATGTTAGGCCACAAAGACAGCATCAGCCAATTCAAGAGCACTGAAATCATCCCAAGCATCTTCTCAGACCACAGTGGAATGAAACTAACACTTAACAATCAACAAAAGATTAGTAACAGTCCCAAAATGTGGAAGCTCAACAGTACACTTCTTAACAACTTCTGGGTCAAAGAGGAAATCAAGGAAGAAATCAAAATGTTTTGAGAGTTCAATGAAAATGAAGACACAAGCTATCAAAATATCTGGGACACAGCTAAAGCAGTCCTAAGAGGGAAGTTCATAGCTATACAAGCACACATTAGGAAACGAGAAAAGGCACAAATAAACAGCCTGATTGCACATCTTAAAGACCTAGAAGAAGAACAACAAAGGAATCCTAAAGCAACCAGAAGGACAGAAATCACTAAAGTTAGGGCAGAAATAAATAACATTGAGAATAGGAAAACCATACAAAAGATCAATGAAAGTAAATGTTGGTTCTTTGAAAGAGTAAACAAAATCGACAAACCTTTAGCCAGACTCACAAAACAAAAAAGGGAGAAGACCCAAATAAATCGGATAGTAAATGAAAGAGGAGATATCACAACAGACACCGCAGAAATTCAACATATCATGTGAGGCTTCTATGAACAACTATATGCCACCAAGCTAGAGAACCTGGAAGAAATGGATGATTTCCTAGATACCTACCAACTTCCAAAACTAATTAAAGAGGAAGTGGATAACATGAACATCACAGCCAATGAAATGGAAACAGTTATCAAAAATCTCCCCAAAAATAAAAGTCCTGGACCAGATGGTTTTACAAATGAATTCTACAAAACGTTCAAAGAAGAACTAATACCTCTACTTTTAAAAGTCTTCCAGAAGATAGAAGACACTGGAATACTCCCTTCCAGCTTCTATGAAGCCATCATCACCCTGATACCAAAAGCAGACAGGGACACAACCAAAAAAGAAAACTATAGACCAATATCTCTGATGAACATAGATGCGAAAATATTGAATAAAATTCTAGCCAACTGGATACAGCAGTATATCAAAAAGATTGTTCATCATGACCAAGTGGGGTTTATCCCAGGCATGCAAGGTTGGTTTAATATACGTAAATCAATCAATGTGATCCACCACATTAGTCAAAGCAAGACCCAAAACCACATGGTCATATCAATAGATGCAGAGAAAGCCTTTGACAAAATACAACATCTCTTTATGATCAAAACACTACAAAAAATGGGAATAGATGGAAAATTCCTCAAGATAGTGGAGTCTATAACAAACCTACAGCCAACATCATACTCATTGGTGAAAAACTGGAAGCATTTCCCCTCAGATCAGGTACTAGACTGGGCTGCCCACTATCACCATTACTATTCAACATAGTGTTGGAAGTTCTTGCCATAGCAATCAGGCAGGAGCAAGGAATTAAAGGCATATAGATTGGAAGAGAAGAAGTCAAACTCTCCTTATTTGCAGATGACATGATAGTATACATGGAAAAACCTAAGGAATCTAGCAAGAAGCTTTTGGAAATCATCAGGCAATACAGTAAGGTGTCAGGCTATAAAATTAACATTCAAAAGTCAGTGGCATTCCTCTATGCATTCCTCTAAGTTAGAAGAAATTGAAATCCAGAAATCAGTTCCTTTTTCTATAGCAACAAAAACAATAAAATATCTAGGAATAAACCTAACCAAAGAAGTGAAAGACTTGTATACTGAAAATTATGAGTCACTACTCAAAGAAATTGAAAAAGACACAAAGAAGTGGAAAGATATTCCATGTTCATTGGTTGGAAGAATTAACATCATCAAAATGAATATATTACCCAGAGCCATCTACAAATTTAATGCTATCCCCATCAAGATCCCAAGCACATTTTTTAGGAGAATAGAACAAATGCTACAAATGTTTATCTGGAACCAGAAAAGACCTAGAATTACCAAAACAATCTTGAGAAAAAAGAACAGAAACGGAGGCATCACACTCCCAGATCTCAAACTGTATTATAGGGCCATTGTCATCAAAACTGCTTGGTACTGGAACATGAACAGACACACTGACCAGTGGAATAGAATTGAGAGCCCAGAAATGAGGCCCCACATGTATGGACATCTAATCTTTGACAAAGGGGCCCAGACTATTACATGGGGAAAACAGAGTCTCTTCAACAAATGGTGTTGGAAACAATGGGTTGAAACATGCAGAGGAATGAAACTGAATCACTGTATTTCACCAAATACAAAATTAAATTCCAAGTGGATCAAGGACTTGGATGTTAGACCAGAAACTATCAGATACTTAGAGGAAAATATTGGCAGAACTTTTTTCTGCATAAATTTTAAAGACATTTTCAATGAAACGAATCCAATTACAAGGAAGACTAAGGCAAGTATAAACCTATGAGACTACATCAAATTAAAAAGCTTCTTCACAGCAAAAGAAATCACTACCCAAACCAAGAGACCCCTCACAGAATGGGAGAAGATCTTTACATGCCATACATCAGATAAGAGTTTAATAACCAATATATATAAAGAGCTTGCCAGACTCAACAACAAGACAACACATAACCCCATCAAAAAATGGGGGGAGGACTTGGACAGAATATTCACCACAGAAGAGATCCAAAAGGCTGAGAAACACATGAAAAAATGCTCCAAGTCTCTGATTGTCATAGAAATGCAAATCAAAACAACAATGAGATATCACTTCACTCCTGTGAGAATGTCATACATCAGAAAAGGTAACAGCAGCAAATGCTGGAGAGGGTGTGGGGTCAAAGGAGCCCTCCTGCACTGCTGGTGGGAATGTAAATTGGTCCAACCTCTGTGGAGAACAGTCTGGAGAACTCTCAGAAGGCTAGAAATGGACCTACCCTATGACCCTGCAATTCCCCTCCTGGGGATATATCCTAAGGAACCCAACACATCCATCCAAAAAGATCTGTGTACACATATGTTCTTGGCAGCACAATTTGTAATAGCCAATACCTGGAAGCAACCCAGGTGTCCAACAACAGATGAGTGGCCGAGCAAGTTGTGGTATATATACACAATGGAATACTACTCAGCTGTAAAAAATGGTGACTTCACTGTTTTCAGCCGATCTTGGATGGACCTTGAAAAAATCATGTTGAGTGAAATAAGTCAGAAACAGAAGGATGAATATGGGATGCTCTCACTCTCAGGCTGAAGTTGAAAAACAAGATTAGAAAAGAAAACACAAGTCGAACCTGAAATGAAATTGGAGTATTACACCAAAGTAAAAGACTCTGGGGTGGGTGGGTGGGTGGGGAGAATACAGGTCCATGAAAAATGATGAATGAAATAGTGGGGGTTGTATTGTTAAATGGGAATCTGGGGAATGTTATGCATGTACAAACTATTGTATTTACTGTTGAATGTAAAACATTAATTCCCCAATAAAGAAATAAATTATTTTTATTTAAAAAAATAAAAGTAGAAGTAATAACTCTTCCTTAAAGTTTTGTAGAATTTATTTGTAAAACTATCTGGTCCAGGACTTCTATACTTGGAAAGGTTTTTGATAACTGTTTCAATTTCACTAGCTGTGATCGACCTGCTCATATTATCTAGTTCCTCTTCATTTAATTTTGGAAGTTTTTAGGAAATCATCCATTTCTTCCAGGTTCTCTAGCTTGATGGCATATAGTTGTCCATAGAAGCCTCCCAAGATATGTTGAATTTCTGCGATGTCTGTTATGATCTCTCCTCTTTCATTTATGATCCAATTTATTTGGGTCTTCTACTTTTTTGTTTTGTGAGTCTGGCTAAATTTTTTTGATTTTGTTCGCTCTTTCAAAGAACCAATATTTACTTTCATTGATCTTTTGTATGGTTTTCTTATCTTAAATGTTATTTATTTCTGCCCTAACTTTAGTTATTTCTGTCCTTCTGGTTGCTTTAGGGTTCCTTTGTTCTCCTAGGTCTTTAAAATGTTATATCAGGGTGTTTATTTGTGCTTTTTCTTGCTTTCTAATGTGTTTATGTATGGCTATGAACTTTCCTCTCAGTACTGCTTAGCTGCGTCCCATATATTTTGATAATTTGTGTCTTCATTTTCATTGAACTCTTGAAACGTTTTGATTTCTTCCTTTATTTCCACTTTGACCCAGTAGTTGTTAGGTAGTGTACTGCTGAGTTTCCACATTTTGGGACTATTACTAATCTTTTTTGACTGGTAAGTGTTAGTTTTATTCCACTGTGGTCTGTAAAGATGCTTGGGATTATTTCAGTGCTCTTGAATTTGCTGATGCTGTCTTTGTGGCCTAACATATGGTCTATCCTTGAGAATGACCTATGTAGACTTGAGTAGAATGTGTATTCCAGTTTCTTGGGATGAATCACTGAAAATGTCCAATAGTTCTCAGTTGTTTCAATATTATTTTAATCCCTGAGTTGGAGCCCAGTGTCTTTAAAAGCCTCTTTTGTCTTTTTCTTCCCTGTAGGCTAGGGGGAGTCTGAGGGCTTTTAAACTATAGGTAGGCTTTTTTAGCTTAATCCCTCACTCCTGACCGAGAGATAAAGCAGGGTTGGGGAGAGATAATACAGTGGTTATGCAAAGAGACTCTCATACCCAAAGCTCCTGGCTCAACTCAGCTTCTTTGCCAAGCCGGGCAACACTGCTGGGCCCTGTGAGTTTCTAAACAAGTCACGATTATAGTCTGTATATTCTGAGGCAACTATTCCCTATGTTCTCATCAGGCGAACAACATGGAAAGGCTCCAACACATAGCCCCACCGCTAGGCCACCAATGTGTATATCTTCTCCTGAGTTTCCTGGTTAGTTCTCAGTCTCCTGGTATCAGCGCAGGGCCACCCCCTGGTGCTCCAGCCTCTGAGTGCAGTAGCAATGGAGAGTCACAGTTGCAGTTGGAGAGTCTTAGGGGAGTCCTCTCCTCCCTTCAGCCATCTTTTGGTTGGTAAAACAGACTGGAGATGGTGCCTCAACTGGTAAACTGCCAGACTGTTACCAGCCACTTTTCTCTCCCTAGGCTCCTCTCTGTCCATGAGCCACACATATTTGCACTCAGCAGTGATTTCGTGGATTCCTGAAATCATTCTAGTCCTGCCTTGTTGAGATCCCAGATGAAATCCTTTGGTATTCCTAGTTGACCCAGGAAAGGAAAGGAGAGAAACACAGATGCTGCTGCTCTGTAGCCCTGCTTCAGAAATTCTCCCATCATTAGAGGATTTAATACACACTTCACGGACAACACTCGGGGTTCATTGTTCTTAATAGCTGCATAGTATTCTATTGTGTATATATACCACATCATTCTCAGCCATTCATCTGTTGTTGGGTACCAGGGTTGCTTCCAGGTTTTACCTATTATGAATTGTGCTGCTGTGAACATAAGTGTACACATATCTTTTTGGTTGGGTATTATGGAGTCCTTGGGATATATTCCTAGAAGAGGAGTTACTGGGTCATATGGAAGGTCCATGTCTAGCATTGTGAGAGTTCTCCAGACTGGTCTCCACAGTTGGACCAACTTATATTCCCATCAGCAGTTCATCATAACTAAGTGGGATTTATCCCAGGAATGCAAGGCTGGTTCAACATAAGTAAGTAAATCAATGTCATTCACCACATCAATAAAAGCAAAACCAAAAACCACATGATTATTTTAATAGATGCAGAGAAAGCCTTTGATAAAATCTGACACCCATTCATGCTCAAAACACTACAAAAAATGGAAATAGATGGGAAATTTCTCAAGATAGCAGAGCCCATATATAGCAAACCTACAGCTAACATCATACTCAAGGGACAGAAGCTGAAACCATCCCCCCTCAGATCAGGGACAGATAGGGCTGTCCATTATCACCATTACTCTTCAACATAATATTGGAAGTTCTTGCCATAGCAATCAGGCAAGAGAAAGAAATCAAAGGAATACAGATTAGAAGGGAAGAAGTCAAGCTCTCACTATTTGCAGATGTTATGATAGTATACATGGAAAAACATCAAGAATCCAGCAGAAAACTACTGGAAGTTTTGTAATTTTTTAATAAAGCATTTCAGTAATTTCTATTTAACAGTAGTCAGAGCAGTCAAGAAACAGATTAGCTGGGTTTGTAACCTGGTTCTCCTTACAGGTTTGTAGAAGTATCAAACAAGCTCACTCTGTAATGAATTCTTCACTTGTAAAATAAAGACTAGCTAGAATTTATCAAGTAGAATTTCTAGGAGCAACCCATCAGTGAAATATGTCAAGCACTTTGAATAATACCTGATACACTGTGCATGTCCATACAATTAGTTATTAATTCATTGAGAAAATAATTATTTGAAATATTAGGAGTGAGGCACTATGTTATTATCCTGGTTTGTGAGGTGTAAAGATAAAAAACAAAAATAACAGTTTTCAGTCTTTAAGTAGTTAGCTGACAGGTATGAGAAATAAGTTACCAATTAAATAAAAACATGTAGTATTCAATTATTAGTAGGTATTATGTGTGTGGAAGAGAGAAGATAGAATGAATGCATGCAATTGTTGGGTTTTCCCTTACATTTATAGGGACTGAGTGTTTTTTTCTGTTGTAAAGATTCTTTCATCAAAGCTTGCCTGCTCACTGGTTGCTTTTCTATTAATCCACATAATAAAGTTAACAGCAAGCAAGATGCTAAAGAAAGTACGAAAATATTGTAACAATAGTGGGACTTTCTTTCTCATTATTAATGGTAGAACCAACTGGACCTTCCTTTGGGATTCATCATGTTAGGTAAATACTTTGCAAAGTCTAAAAGATCACAAATCATATCCTGTTGAAATTTGAATCACTATATATGATACAAAGTCTTTGATTTCAACAATTAACCAATCAGAATGGCAATGCCTTCTGGCCACATTCATTGGTTCCTAAAGGAGAAAAATCCCCCAAACAAGATTTATAACAAGTGTTTGACTCCCGTTTGTCTACTCTTCTTTCCCTAAGCTGTTGGCATCTGAGATGTTGCTGCCAACAGCCATATTGCTACCTGTTAGAGAGTGGAAGGATGTCTGGTCTAGAAGTGGAGACAGTGGGAAAACATTGATAGCTCTGGATTTAGCTAGGCCTTTACTTCATAAGATATGTAAAAATTGCTTGAAATGATCACATTTAAATATCAAGGGCTGAGTATAAAAATGAACAAGAAATCAAGAGAGTAAATATTGGTGATCTCGGTCAGGCAACAGTTTCTTGGCTGAAAAACAGTATGAACAAATAAAAGAGGGGGCTGAGAGGTGGCATGCCTAGTTAAGCGCACATGGTATGAAGTGCAAGGATCTGGGTTCATGCCTCTGGCTCCCTAGGTGCAGGGGGAACACTTTACAAGTAAGTGGTGAAGCAGGTCTGCAGGTGTCTCTCTTTCTCTCTCCCTCTCTAGGTCTCCTTCTCTCTCAGCTTCTCTCATTCTATCCAATAAAAGTGGAAAAATGGCTTCCAGAAGCAGTGAATTCATAGTGCTGCACCAAGCCCCAGCCGTAACACTGGAGGCAATTTTTTTTAATGAATTAATTTAGAAAAACCTGGCTTTTTATTTATCTATTATTTTTTTTAAGTTCTCTGTTGGGGGATTAATGTTTTACAGTTGACAGTAAATACAATAGTTTGTACATGTACATTTCCCAGTTTTCCACATAACAATACAACCTCCACTAGATCCTCTGCCTTCATGTTCCTGGAACCTGAACCCTCCTTCCTCACCCATCCCAGAGTCTTTTACTTTGGTCCAAGTTCTGCTTAGAAAAAAACACCCTGTTAGAAACACTCAAAGTAAAAGCATAGAATGGAAGGAAATATTTGTGGATTTTCATAAAGGCTTTAAATTCAGAGTATGTAAATAATTCTTACAACAGTAAGAAAGAAGAATAAGAGCACTGCAGTTGGCAAATGATTGGGATAGAAGCTTTATCACATTGTTTACAAATGCTTAAAATTACACACAAATCCGCTTAGATGTTTTAGCCATGAAGAAAATGCAAATTAAAACCAAGTATCACACACTAGGGTGGTAAATTTTATAAGTGAGCTATGAGGAATAGCTAGAACATTTATACATTTCTGGTGGAAAATGAAAAATGTCAACTTACAAGATGAACTTATTTGGTCTTATTGTTGACAGACATTTGCTACACAACACGAGGAATAAAAGCACTTCATAAATGGCACACTCTTAAAAGTTCTCAGTGTAATTTTTCCTGGTTTATATCTTAACAACTTTCAGCCACCAAGCTGTAGACTCTGCCATGATACCATCCTGACATGCCTGGGCATACTACCTCAGCAATGTGTCCCGGAACCCCACCTCTCCAGAGCCCTGTTCCACTATGGAAAGATAGAAAATGACTGGGGGGTATGGATTGACCTGTCAATATTCATAACCAGTGGAGAAGCAGTTACAGAAGCCAGACCTTCTGCCTTCTGCACCCCATAAAGAATTTTGGTCCATACGCCTAGAGGGACGAAGATTAGGAAAGCTTCCAATGAACGGATGGCACCTGGAACTCTGATGATAGGAACTGTATGGAAATACACCCCTGTCGTTTTACAATTTTGTTCATCATTATTAAATCACTAATAATTTTTTTTTCCTCCAGGGTTATTGCTGGGCTCGGTTCCTGCACCATGAATCCACCGCTCCTGGAGGCCATTTTCCCCCCTTTTTGTTGCCCTTGTTGTTGTAGCCTCGTTGTGGTTATTATTATTGCCATTGTTGATGTTGTTCGTTGTTGGATAGGACAGAGAGAAATGGAGAGAGGAGGGGAAGACAGAGAGGGGGAGAGAAAGATAGACACCTGCAGACCTGCTTCACCACCTGTGAAGCAACTCCCCTGCAGGTGGGGAGCCGGGGGTTCAAACCGGGATCCTTAACGCCGGTCCCTGCGCTTTGCGCCACCGCCCAACCCCCATAATTTTTTTTTTTAAAAAAAAAGAAAGATAGGTCTGGAAGGTAACGTAGTGATAAAGCTTTGAACTCTCAAGCATGAGGTCCCAAGTTCTATCCCCGGCAGCACATGTGCCAGAGTGATGTCTGGTTTTCTCTCTCTCCTCCTCTTCTCATAAATAAATTTAAAAAATATTTTTAAAAAGGAAGAAAAGGCAAAATCACTACTGCAAAATATATACCTGAAAGCAGGATTACACTAGAGTTTGCAGTGAGTATCTCCCTAACACTTCCTCTCCACTATTCCAATCTTGGGATCCATGATTGCTCAACAAATTGTTTGGCTTTGTATGTTAACTCTCTTTTCAATCACCAGGTTCCAGATGCCACCAGGATGCTGGCTAGGCTTCCCTGGATTGAAGACCCCACCAATGTGTCCTGGAGCTCAGCTTCCCCAGAGACACACCTTACTAGGGAAAGAGAGAGGCAGACTGGGAGTATGGACCGACCAGTCAACGCCCATGTTCAGCGGGGAAGCAATTACAGAAGCCAGACCCTCTACCTTCTGCAACCCTCAACGACCCTGGGTCCATGCTCCCAGAGGGCTAGAGAATGGGAAGGCTATCATGGGAGAGGGTGGGTTATGGGGATTGGGTGGTGGGAATTGTATGGAGTTGTACCCCTCCTACCTTATGCTTTTGTTCACTAATCCTTTCTTAAATTAAAAATTTAAATAAAAAAAAAAAAAAGAAAAGGCAAAATCATTGGATAAAATGTATATATATATATATATATATATATATATATAGAGAGAGAGAGAGAGAGAGAGAGATGGCCAGCTAGATAGGTAGATAGTTATAGAATCAGCCCATATTGGTGACCTTGAGAGAACTATTGCAGTTTCCAATGGAGGGAATGAGGACACAGAACTCTGGTAGTGGGAACAATATGGTATTATACCCCAATTATCTTACAATTGTATAAATCAGTATTAAATCACTAATAAAAATAAATTAAATTTGTAAAAAGTTCATAGCAACTATATACTCCATGATAAAAAAAACTGGAAACAGACTATATTTCCATAGCCTATTAAGTGAATAAAGAAATAAGTTATATTCATATAGTGGAATACTATTCAGAAATTAAAAGAATAAACTGCAAGCTTGCTCCCCTGAATACTGTGCCTACTTTGTAAAGTGTGCACAGCCCCATTTTGACCCTGGTCCCAGCAATGGAGGAAGCCTCTGTGTTGGGGCATCTCTATCTCTGTCTCTCTCATGTCTGTTAGCCTGGAATGTTGAAACCCAGGACACAACAAAGAAGTTTAAAACGGGACTTAGTTCCTGATGCTGTGTACACAATGTAGACAAACCTGAACAGTGAATCAAAAGAATAGGAAAGCTATCAGGCTGCGAGTATGGATCGACCTGTCAATGCCCATGTTCACTGGGGAAGCAATTACAGAAGCCAGACCTTCCACCTTCTGCATCCCACAATGACCTTGGGTCCATGCTCCCAATGGGTTAAAGCATAGGAAAGGGAGGGAATGGGATACAGAGTTCTGGTGATGGGAATTGTGTGGAGTTGTACCCTTCTTATCCTATGATTTTGTTGATGTTTTTTTTTATAAATAAAATTTAATAAATAAATAAATATAAATATTAACCAAAAAATAACCTGAATATGATGATTTCTAGCCATAATGATAATAGCTTTTAAAGATTGTATCCTAGGGCCAAGTGGTGGCACATACGGTTGAGAGCGCTTGTTACTAAGC
Organism: Erinaceus europaeus; assembly: GCF_950295315.1. Lineage (NCBI taxonomy): Eukaryota > Metazoa > Chordata > Mammalia > Eulipotyphla > Erinaceidae > Erinaceus > Erinaceus europaeus. The sequence continues at coordinate 57,476,079 of NC_080175.1, forward strand.
ACAAGGACCTTAGTGCAAGCCCCTGTCTGTCCCCACCTATTCTTTTTCTCTCTCCCCTTTTCTATCTCCCAAAACCCTCTGAATTTTTCTCTGTCTCTATCCAAAAAAAAAAAAAAATCTAAAATTATGAAGCCTGAAGGTTTGATCATGATAATGATGATCCAGTTTTTTAAAACTACGTCAGAATTGATTTTAACTTTATATAAACCAAATCTACTTAACCATATTGAGTACTTGGTCCAGCAGTTCCTTTGTAAGCCTAGAAAACAAAATGATCCTAATCAAACAATCTGGAGAAAAGGGAGGTCAAGATTACAAAGTAAATATTGCAAATGTATATGGCATGAGGGGCAAGGCTAGTGGTTTGCAATACAATTATTGACAGAGCTTTACCCCCCAAAATATTTAAAAAATATAATTTTCTTATTTTTGGATCAACTCTCATTATTGTAGACTTTACCTATGATTATAATTGTAGTTAATTAATTAAAATATTATTGCAATAAAAACAAGAAAAAAGATAGCTACTTCTCCAGAAGTGAACTGAATTAGGTGAGATCATAAGGTAATTTTACATCTTAATTTTTAAAGGCCAGACAGGTGAATTTTTTTACATAAAAAGACATTGAGTGATCCGGGAGGTGGCGCACTAGATAAAGCACTGAACTCTCAAACATGAGGTTCTGAGTTCAATCCCTGGCAGCATATGTACCGGTGTGATATCTGGTTCTTTCTCTCTGTCTTCCTATCATTCTCATTAATAAATAAATAAAATATTTTTAAAAATTAAAAAACAAAAATAAAAAGGTTTGACTTATGTGTCATTTGTTATAATTAAAAGGAAAATTAAATATTTTAAAAATATAGTTAGGTGTAAAAGCTTCTATACATCACTGTTAAGATTTTATGTATTTTCTTCTAATCAGTGTTCTTTTACAAATGTGTAAATAAGTATTATATAACATGTCCTTATTACATTGTTGTAAATACAAATGTATAGACTTTTATAAATATATGTATAGACAAAGCTTTTTTCCCCCTCTCTTCTTCTCTAACTCAATTTCCTTCACTGACTATAATTTATTTAACCATACTTCTATTGCTAAATATCTTTATGGCAGCATAAACAATCATACAAAGCACAAAATTCAGCATAAATCTTGTATAATAATCCAGATTGTTTTCTTAGAGTACATTCCTACAAGTGAACTTGCTGGCTCAAATGTGTGACTATTTTTAAGGTTTTTGTTACATCATACCCATAATGCCCTCTACATAGCTGTGTTATCTGGCATTTCTAAAAATAATTTATGACTGTCTCCAATTCCCACCACCCTTGCCAATACCATCATGCTTTATGTTTGCCAGTGTTACATATGAAATAGAATTATTTCTTCATATTTAACATGCATTTCTTTGATTCTTTATGATATAGATCTTATATTGTCTACTAAACTAACTGCTATTTTATCAATTTCCATTTATTGTTGTACCATATACATTTGTAATATTTACTTTATTATCTTGCCTTTTTTTTTTCTTCAGATTGTTTTACTACTTTGCCAAGACCATTCGTTTGCTAGGCTTATGATGGAACTGCTGGGACAAGTACTCACTATGGCTAAGTAGACTTGGTTTATATAAAGTTAAAATCAATTCTGAAGTAATTTTTAAAAACTAGATCATCTTTATCATCATCAAACTTCAGGCTTCATGATTTCAGACTTTTCTTTTTCTAGTTCAAGAGAATATAAATGTAGTAAATTGAAAGTGTGGTCAGGTGGTTGACAAAAATTGGTTAACATCCATGCACATCTAGTACATATTTACATTTTTTTCATAAAATTGACACTTAAAATAAAGATCACTATTGAACCAGCACTGTAAGAAATGTATGAATTTAGTTATTGAAATACCATACCCATAGTTCAAAGCTAGTCAGCAATTGAGTCCACATCCTGAATTGCCCTGATCATTTTATGTCTAACTTTCATGTTGTATAAAGGCAGGAGATGAGAATCAACAACTACTACACAAAGGAATGGCAAAGAATCACCTTGCTGGGACTGGGTGCTGGTGCCCCTGGTTGAGTGCACGTATTATAGTGTGCAAGAACTTGGATTCAAACCCTGGCTTCCACCTGCAGGGATGAAGCTTCACAAGCAGTGAAGTAGGTCTCTCTCTCTCTCTCTCTCTTTCTCTCTCTTTCCCCTTTTCTATCTCCTTAAGCCCTCTGAATTTTTCTCTGTCTCTATCCAAAATAAATAATATATTTTTTAAAAAAGGGAATCACTATCAATCAAATCCAAGATCTTACAAAGCATAGCTTTTTAGGGTCATTTAGTCTGAATGTAAACAACCTCTCCTATTTCAAGAAGCTCTTGAATGTGCTGCTGAAATGTAAGAGTATAAAGACTGAAATCCATGTACAAGTTCTGTATCATCTAGAAAATACAAGGGCACGTTCAGCATGCTATATCTAAGAAGATCAGTGATAGTGGTATTTTTAAGAAGAAAAGCTCTGCAAATAGTTTCATTGGCTTAGTAAATTGCATTGTCTAAAGCTGAAGTAAAATTCTTTGTAGTATCTTCAACAATGGTGTTCAGCAGTTTGCCTTAATCAGCTGTGGGCTATACGTATATGTGGTAATGTTATCAGAATCTTTTGGTTTCAGGTGACAGAAACTCAAACTGAACCATTTCAGACTGTAAGGGAAACTTACATGAAAGCTACTTTTCTTTTCCCTCATTTTTAAGTTAGGGATTTAATGGCAGTTTACAAAAGTATAAGATTATAGGTGTGTAACTCCACATGGCACCTGCCACTAAGGTTTTGTGCTTCTGCCTACCACACCCAACAATAAACACCAAAGTTCTCATGAATTCTTTAAGCCAACTTTCCTACTTTTTTTTTCAAAGTCCATGTGTTTCAATTCTCTGTATTCTGCACATAAATGAAAACATCCAGTTATGATCCAGAAGTACCACTCTTGGACATTTATCCAAAGGACATGAAGACATTCAATATGAAGGAACACATACATATGGACTTATGGTCAGAGCTGCTTTATTCACAATAGTTAAGGCATGCAAGCAACATAAATGCCCACCCACAGGCAACTGGATACATAGTCAATGGAATACCACTCTGATATTCTATCCTTAGGACAAAATGGAACTGGCAATGACTGTGCTCAGTGATGTAAAGATAAAGTTACTACTTTTCTAGACACAACTTTAAGTACAGTATGGAGTTCCAAATAAGCCTCAGAAATAAGTGTAAAAAGCAACCAATCTTTTCCCAGAATACCTCGCTTCATCCTTGGTTTTCTTATTCACCTTTGGCTTCTCCTGGTGTCATTGCCTTGAGCAGACTGGCTTCCTCCATGTTGGAGGTAATATGGCTGCCCAGGGTGTCTTAGTATTCTCTATTCTAGCTCCCATAACTTCAAAGTTCAGAGACTGTAACTTATTTAATCCTATGTAGAAATCATAGATGTGAAGTAGACATTTCATAGTGTCCTGTGGATGCTTTATTTCCTTCTGTCAAAACCTTAAAAAGGGACCTACTGTAAGTCCTAGCAATTCCTTTCCTAGGAATCATCCAAAGAACACAAAAACATCAATTTGAATGGATTTATGCACACCTATGTTCATAGCAGCATTATCTGTAATAACCAAAAGAAACAACCCCAAGTATCCAACATAGACAAGTGGATAAGTATATATATATATGACTGCAGTATATATAGAAATGGCAGGAATCATGTTCAGTGAAATAAGCTCAAAAGATGATGAATACCTGATAATCTCACTCACAAGTAGAACCTAGAAAACCATAACAAAGGACAATAAGGGTGAGACCTCAGCTCAGTAACTGTGATCTATCACAACGGATCTGAGGACTCAGAAGGGGAAAGGGAGTAGCACTAAAGGGATGTGAGAATCTAAGTCCTTATGGGAAACAGGATGATGGTCTGGTGGAAGATGAAATGTACTGACACCTATCTCAGGAAATGTGGAAATGTGCCCTTTTGACAACAATAATTCTACAAATCAGCAATGCCTCAACAAAATGAGATTGAAGCTGAAGAAAAAACAAAGAAGATACAGGGGGAAATGTTATCAGTATCAATGTTAATGGCTTAATTCAGGTCAGGTGAACAATAATGAGTCTATCAGTCAGATGGGAAAATGTAGTGTCTCCTATTTTCACAAAAAAAGAATTCCTGTGGAGTCAAAATTATTCACAAAAGACCGATCAACAAAGTATCTTCATGTTCCAGCTCATAAAATGAGATCCAGGGAGATCTGATAATGACTATAACACTTACTATCAAATTGGGTAAATGACCTGGCATGATAAATGTATTTTCAAAGAAGTTATATTAAAATATGTATACTCTTTACACAGTTGAACATTTACTCTAATAAGCTTTACTTATCAAGACATAGACATTTGAGACATTTTCTTGCTTCATATTATTATGGCACAAAACATATTTGAGTTAAATTCTCTTCTCAGTAGTATCCTAGCATCATTAAAGAGTTTAGTCTACACTGATCATTCAACCAAGGAAAGCAAAACCTGTTCAAGTGGAATTGAGGTTCTAGAGAAAACCTGAGTTGTTGACACAGTGTGTTCCTCTAAGACACATTTTGTAAAGTGTTTCAAGTGCAGTTCATCTTCAAACTTCATGATTCTAAAGCACAAGTGGTATGAATTGAAGTGAAGACAAATTTCCATCCAAGAGGAGGTAAAGAAGGTTGAAGTCATCATTTCTAACAGCTGAGTAGTATTCTATTCTGTATATATACCACAACTTACTCAGCCACTCATCTGATTTTGGACACCAAGGATGTTTTCAAGTTTGGGCTATTATAAATTGTACTGCTATGAATATAGGTATACACAGATTTCTTTGGATGAATGTACTTCACTCTTTAAGATATATCTCTAGGGGAGCCGGGCGGTAGCACAGTGGGTTAAGCGCATGTGGTGCGAAGCGCAAGGACTGGCATAAGGATTCCAGTTCAAGCCCCCAGCTCCCCACCTGCAGAGGAGTCCCTTCACAGGCGGTGAAGCAGGTCTGTAGGTGTCTGTCTTTCTCTCCCCCCTCTGTCTTCCCCTCCTCTCTTTGTTTCTCTCTGTCCTATCCAACAACAACAATATCAATAACAACAACAATCAACAATAACCACAACAATAAAACAACAAGGGCAACAAAAGGGAATAAATAAATAAATACTTCTTTAAAAAAAAAAGAAGATATATCTCCAGGAGAGGAATTTCCAGGTGATAGGATATGGAGCTTGAAGGAATCATGTTAAAAGAGATCAGCCAGAAAAAGAAAGATGAATATGGGATGATCTCACTTAATTCTCAACAGAAGTTGAGAATTAAGAATAGGAAGGGAAATGCAACATAAAACTTGGACTAGGTTTGGTATATTGCACCAAAGCAAAGAACTTATGGGGGTAGATAACATAATGGTTATGCAAAGAGACTCTCATGTCTGAGGCTCCAAAGCCCCAGATTCAATCCCCCAAATCACCATAAGCCAGAGCTGAGTAGTGCTCTGGTAAAAACAAACAAACAAACAAACACCTCAGAACTTGGAGGGTTAGGGAGGAGCTTGATGGTAGAATAAAGTCTAGGTTGGGGGTGAGAGTTGTTTTGTATAACACTGAGAAATTTATCAACAACTATACTTGCTGTACACCACCATTCATCCATCAATTAAAAAATAAATAAGTAAATAAAAAGGGTGAAACTCTAAAGAGTAAATAAGTGTAAATGTACATTAATGATTAGAAGAGGCTGAACACATATATGCTAATCACAGAAGTACAGAAATACAGCCCACACCTGGAATCCTCTTGCTGTAACAATTCAGGAAGCTGCCACCGTGTGTTTCTGCTGAAGTCAAATTGTCAAGTAAGAGGGAAGGCCTAGAAGTTGGTCTTGGCCATATTAAAAAAAAAAAAAAAACACCCAGCAGAAAGGCTGCAGTACTATAGGCTGAAGTTTACCCTTAGAACTGCCTGGCTAAGCTCTGAATTGATGGACCTAATCTTCATCTCTATGGAAATGGCAAGATCTTTACAAATGAATGAAAGACTTCAGAGGAGAAGTTGTGACTGGAAAATTTGATCCACCTGGTGGTATTTTCAACTCTGTCAAGACTGACTTCTATTTTCCTTTTTTTTTTTCTAGCCAAGAGTTTAATGCAAAAATTAAGCTATATGTATCATTTCCACATTTCATGAAATTGTACTATGTATTACACATAATATATCATTTCTTGCAGGGTCAAATATCCTCTTCATTAGATGGAAATATCTCCTTTTTTAAGAATTGCTTTTTTAAAATTTTATTTTGTATTTTATTATTTTGATAGGACAAGAAGAAGTTGAGAGGGGAGGAGGAGATAGAGAAAGAGAGACACCTGCAGCACTGCTTTGCCACTCATGAAGATGTCCCCATTGCAGGTGGGTACTAGGGGCTTGAACCTGGGTCCTTGCAGATGGTAAGTTATGCACTCAACTGGATGTACTGCTGCCCAACCCTCTATATCCCTTCTTTTAAAAGGCTATTTAAATGATGTGTGGCATATTCTGCATTCATTTTATGCAGGGATCTAGTTATCCTAAGTATTTTAGTGTAATAAAAAAAAGCCTGGTGTACATTTACTGAGCATAGAATGCACTGGTTTATTACCTTCATGGTGTAGAATATCCATATTTAACACTGTGTGTGCTTCTCCAATTTGTTGTAGGTTGCTTGGTTCACCAAATTTACTGAAATCTATGAAAATCTCTGTGTGTGCGTGTGTGCGTGTGTGTGTGTGTGTGTGTGTGTGTGTGTGTGTTTGCAGGTGTCTGAAATTATCTTATCAAGAGATCATATAAAATATGCATCAATATCCTAGTTTGGGCACTATGGAGTCTCTGGTCCATGTGACTTTGGTTCTTAATTTCTTTAGACATTCATTTTGTGTAGGAATTCAGCTAACCTAAAATTAACCTAAAATCTCTATTGTGTACTAAGAAAGCTTGGACATTTATAGAGAATAAACTGTACCTTCAGGTTATCTGAAAGGTAAAGAGATGGTGAACATGTGGAGAAATTCTCACCATTAGAACACAAACAAGCATATTTCTTTTTTTTTTTAAATAAGGATGTGGGAAAATCTTGAGTGTGGAAAAACAGCAATGTCTCCATATTTAAAACAGACTCAACCTGGCTGTTTTCACAGGCATATCATTATTATTTCATAGATAAGTGGGTATGTCAACACATATATGTCTGGATGAGGGGGGTAAGTAATGTGGCGGGGTGGGGGCAGGATTACCACCATTTTCAGCTATGCTTTTACTATGACCATTATTGGTAATTCAGCTGACAATCATATGACTGTGTGATATTCAAATGTCAAGCGCATATCTCATTTTTAACTAAGACCATGACGTCATCCCTTGTCAAGTGTACTGATATATGTCTAGGTCTAGCTCTGATTAGATAAGGGACCTCATGCTGGTGTTAGCAAATGTAACCCCAGGGATTGATTCCTAAGTGTAGGGAAATGGCAAAGTTATTATTGATGGTGGTGCCAAAGCTAACAGGTTTCACATGGCCTTCATGAACATATGGCTACGGTTCCAACAGTGACTTTGCTAACAGACATTCATTCCAGTACCCTAGAATGACTGCTGAATAAAAGAGAGAAGGGAAAAAAATCATGAAAAACAAGATCATAAGAGAAAACACAAGTAGAACCTGAACTGGAATTGGTGTATTGCACCAAAGTAAAAGACTCTAGGGTGGGTAGGGGGGAGAATACAGGTCCAAAAAGGATGACAGAGGACCTAGTGGGGGTTGTATTGTTGTATGGAAAACCGGGAAATGTTATGCATGTACAAACTATTCTATTTACTGTCAAATGTAAAACATTACTTCTCCAATAAAGAAAATTTAGAAACAATAATAAAATTAAAAATTTTTTAAAAAGGTGACACCAAAAAAAAAAATCATGAATTTGAAATTTCTACCACTATGGATGCTTGTCCAATTCATTGTCAGTTGCTTGGATCACTAAATTTGTTGTACATTATGAAAGCCATTCCTGTGTGTGTGTGTGTGTGTGTGTGTGTGTGTGTGTGTGTGTAGGAAACTGTCTTATCAAAAGGTCATATACATAATAATATACACTGTTATCCCAGCCTGGGTGCAGAATCTGATCCATGTTACTTTAATAATGTTGATTTTTCTAAACATCAATTATCCTATGCAATTGTGACAATTTTGAAAATTAAATAAAATCATATAAGACCAGTACATGGTGGCTATGCTTGTCATGCTATTTAGTCTCTTCATCAACATTAAGAAATGCCCAAGATAGGTTTTATGTTGTATAATCTTTCGCAATTAAGAAATTAGACCAGACAAGGAAACGTGACTATTTCCAAGGTCACATGGCTAATAAGAATGAAAGGCTATCAGGCTCAGGTGCCTAATCTGAAATTTGGTATTCATAAAGTGTCGTAAGGAAAGAAATCCTGTAAATTAGACTGTAATTAAGGTGCTGTAATACTTGCAGAGGGAAAGTAAAAAATGTGAATTGGCGCAATTACCTCAATAACTCAAACCCAAAAAGTATTAAAGCACTTTTATGTTGTATGTCTGAATATTTCAGGCCAAATATCTGAATAATTGTCCAATTATTCATATCATTGTGAATATATTTATAAATCTGGCCTTTTTGTGAAGAGTGTGTGGGGGGTTGGGTAAGCTCTGAGTTATGTCACCTATTTTTCCAACATAAATAAAGAATATTATTTTTCATTTTTCTCCCTCTAATTTGTTTTCATATCCAGTGGCTTAAAAAAATCAATTGGAATTTCTGGATAAATGGGGAAATCTTTACTGAAATATAGTACTTCCAAAGGTGAATTTATTTTGAACTAGGCTATTTAGAGGAACTTCACACAAGAGGAACAATCCCTAGCCTTCATGTAGGTGTGTGTTGTGGGTGGGGCATGGTTGACAATCCTTTCAGCTTTTATTCTAAGTACAGAAGCAAAGTCTGATCCCAGACAAAAATGCTTCAGCCCTGTTAAGAAGTGAAGAGTTATTCAAATAAGTCCAAAGTAATGCTGGTATCAGGAATGGGTCAAATTTACCTCCTTTATTTCAAATCTTTACAAATCATGTACCTATCTCAAGGCACAGTGAAATTATTCTGATTATATTTCCTTAGCTGGCACTCTGAACTAAACACAATTATCAGCATTAGAATAGAAATCAGTCCCGTTTAGAAAGCAACCCACATAAGTTCTCTTTTCTTTTCTAACTCTGGAAACATACGTCAATCAAGATACATTGCACACAGTTGAAACCGAGTATCTGTACTCAGTATTTCTGTCAGCCCTCTGTCAGCAACATTTGATGTTAAATATAGTCTCGAGACGAATGTGGGAATAACGTTACCACAGAGTGACAGGCCTATTGTATTTGGAACAGGTACTGCTCAGAGAGTGGAAAAGAGACTTTGTTCCTGGGGGTGTCTGAGTTGCAGAATGATCCCAGGGATGAGGAAGGAAGAAGGGGAGACACAATTAGGGACCATTTGAAAAGTTGTGTTGGGTAGAATAGTGGGCGGGGTGGGAGCTCCTCAGCATTCTCTGATGGTTGTTATCAAGTCCCCACTTCACCCCCACTTCTGGTCTTTACTCTCAGACCTGTCCACACTGAAAGGCATAGAAAGAGGTCCCTGGGAGCTGTGCATGAAGAATGTAGGATTGCCACCCTCTGGGCTTTGAGAAATCCTGTCTCTGGAACCATCCAACTGCTTTTGAACAGTGTCTGCACTCTGCTGCTTCCTGTAGTCTATGGACTATGAAATGAGAGGTGGTGTCTTTTCAGGAGGGACTAGTGGCAGAAGTGCATCCAAACAGTTTAGGAACTCCAGAGATCTTTTCTGGACTGGACATGACAAGAAGTTTAGAAAAAGAATGGGGAAAACAATAGAATAGCAAATGCTTTGAGCAATGGATCTCTCTCTCTCTCTCTCTCTCTCTATATATATATATGTGTGTGTGTGTGTGTGTGTGTCTGTGTGTCTGTGTGTCTGTGTGTATGTCTCTCTGTGTGTGTATACAATATTATTTTTCATTTTTCTCCCTCTAATTTGTTTGCATACCCAGTGGCTTAAAAAATCAATCGGGATTTCTGGATAAATGGGGAAATCTTTACTGAAATATAGTACTTCCAAAGGTGAATTTATTTTGAACTAGCTACTTAGAGGAATATATATATATATTTAGAGAGAGAGAGAGAGAGAGAGAGGAATAATCACAAATAAGCATAGAGACTTCAAATCTGTATCAGAGTCCCAACAAAAATACAAAGAGAGATATCTCACTGGGTAGAGTGCATGCCTTGCAGGTCCAGGTTAGAGCCCCTGAACCACATGGGAGGTATAATGGGTCCAAAGTTGGATGTTTTTCCCTTTCCCTCTCTCTGTTGGAATCACTAAATAAATAGAGATCTACGTATAGGCCACGACCTTTCAAAGCCATAACCATAATAATCCTTATAGAGAGTTGTTAGACATATCTGAAATTATTCATATTTACAGTAGAGTATAATAATTAAGATGATGTGATTGAACATTATGATCTTTTTTTTTTTGCTTATTTATATATTTATATTTATTTATTTTGAACTTTAATAGTCTGGGCTAATTTGTTTTTTTCCGATAGAGCAGGACACAGTTCTTTCAAGGCAGTGGGGACCAGGCTCGTACCTGGGTCATGCACATGACAAGAAACACACTAACCAAGTGAGATAATTTGCCTACCTACCTGAAAATTTCAATTCAGTTTAAGTGTCAATGCTTTTATTTAGTACTCATTGTGTACTGGATTCTGATCAGACACTCGCATTGGATTAAATAGATGTGCTTATGCAGAATTCACTTCTTATCAGTAAAACAAAAATAAAATCCCAAGACAACTAGGGACCAACATTAGTTATATCAGTAATAGGAATGTGTGATTTTTTATTTCTTTTGTTTATTATTTTTTTCTTGTGCTTTCAGCAATAAAATTGTGTCTTTTGTGGTCAAATTCTTTTTTGTTTCTTTGTTTTCTTCTAGAAGGGATAAAAGATTGAACCTTGTGACTTTGGGGCCTCAGGCAAGAGAGTCTATTTGCATAACCATTATGCTATCTACCCCCACCCTGTGATCAAATTCTAGCAACAACAAGTAACAAGTTATTTCCTGTCTTTCCTCCTCCTCCTTCTTTTTGGCTCCAGGGTTATTGCTGGGGCTCTTTGAATCCACTGCTCCTAGTGGCCATGTTTTCCATTTTTATTGGACAGAAAAATTGAGAGAGGAAGGGGGTGGCAATAGAGAGGGAGAGAGAAAGATAGATGCATGCAGACCTGTTTCACCCCTTGTGAAGCATACCCTCTGCAGGTGGGGAATGGGGGCTCAAACCCAGATCCTTGTGCACTATGTCCGTGCCTCTACAAGTTATTTTCAATATTTGACTGCATGGAATTTTCACAGGGTTTATTTTTCTTATTTCTCCCTCTAAAATTAGTCATATGATTGAGACCAAATATTTTATGAAGTCCCTCCATAGGATTGAGACCAAATATTTTATCAAGTACCTCCATATGCCAGTTGGTAATAGTTATAGAAGGTGGTATTTAGTCAACCTCTGAATGTAAATTCTGTGTACTAATAATTTACCAATGTTGACCCCCATTACACTGAGGGAAACTTCTTAGCCTCTCTTCCTCTCTCTCTCTCTACCTGATAAAGTTAGCTTTGAATGGTGAAGCACAAAAGGAAGAAAGAGGGAGGGAGAAGGCAGGGGAGAGAGAAAAAGAGAGGATAAAGGACAAGTCAGGGCCTGAGATCACAGTACTTGAGAAAGTTTTGATATTCTCCCTCTCCCCTCCCTCTCCCTCCCCCTCCCCCTCCCCCTCCCCCCTCCCCTCCCCTCCCCCCTCCCCTCCCCTCCCCTCCCCCCTCCCCTCCCCTCCCCCTCTCCCTCTCCCTCTCCCTCCCCCTCTCCCTCTCTCTCTCTCCCTGAATGGAAAAAATTAAGTGGCCTAGTGGCAGTGCTATCTTTCATGCAGGAGGCATATTTTTCCCTTTTGTCTGTCTCTTTGACCCTTACAGAGAACACTTCACTTCTGACATGTTAGTAAGAGTCACATCAAGCAGCTTGTTGCACCATCAGTGGATTTAAACCCGTTTAAACCAGTTCTGATACTCAGTAAAACCTACTTCTGATATTATCTACCACTCTGACATAATGTCTGATTCTTCAGGCTAAGGGCTCAGTCCTACACAACTCTCCCTGCCTCACCTTAGACAGCAGTTGCAAGTCCTAGTTGTGAACCATAGGTCTGAGACTACCAGAACCCCTTTCCTGAATTGGATTGATTCCCTAGAGTAATCTGTAGAACCCCTTGAAAACACATTTGCCAGTCTATTGAAGAATCCAGGAAAGGGTGCAGTTGACTAACATAAAAGCAGACCCAGGAGTCTGACGGTAGCACAGTGGGTTAAGCGCACATGGCGCAAAGTACAAGAACCTGCATGAGGATTCTGGTTCGAGCCCCCAGCTCCCCACCTGCAGGGGAATCGCTTCATTGGTAGTGAAGCAGGTCTGCAGGTATCTGTCTTTCTCTCCCTGTCTCTGTCTTCTCCTCCTCTCTCCATTTCTTTCTGTCCTACCCACCAACGATGATGCCAATGACAACAATAACTACAACAATAAAACAAGGGTAACAAAAGGAAATAATAAATAAATAAACAAACAAATGGCAGACCCATGGCAAGGTCTAGTGCTCCTTCTGTTTAGAAGGAGTTGAGGTACATTCATTTTCTGATACATGCATGTGTTCATCAACCTCAAAACACTCTGAATCCCTAAGTTGAGGATTTTTATGGAGAGTTCCTAGATTTAATGTGATCAACTATTAATTCAATTTACAACCCTCCCACCACCCCATATAGAGAAGTTGAGGCGAGGTTGGGGGGAGGTGCTGAAAAGTTCAACCTTCTAATCATGATTTGGGGTTTCTGGTAAACGGCTCTTATTCAGGAGTCTCCACCACCCGGTCCTCTCCACAGTCCACTAGATGCTCTTATTATTTAGACATTTACAAAGGTCTTAGGAGAAGGTTATAGAGAGGCAGAGACACCACAGTACCACTCCACCACTCAGGAATGGGGGGAAGAGGGACTGATAAGTAGATGTATGCAGGATCTCACTTATCATACCATCAATAAATCTAAGGTGGGAGTAAAATATGAAGTTACTATCATTTCTCTTTAGTTTCGTTTGTTATAGCTTAGTTTTTTTTGTTGTTGTTGTTGTTGTTTGTTCATTTTTCTTTGTTATAGAGGCAAAGAAATTGAGAAGGAAGGGGAAGATAGAAAGAGAGATAGATAGAGACACCTGCAGCACTGTTTCACAGCTCATGAAGCTTCTTCATTACAGGTGGAAATCGGGGACTTGTGCCCAGGTCCTTGCACACCAAGGTGTGTACGCGTGTATGCTCTACCTGATGAGACAACTCCTGGCCCAGTTACTCTTTTTTTTTTCTTTCTTTTAGTTGCTTCCAGGGTTATTGCTGGGGTTTGGTGCTGGCACTAGGAATCCGCTGCTCCTGGTTGGCCATTTTTCTTATTTGTTTTTATTTTCTTTCTGTTAGACTTGATAGGACAGGACACAGGACAGACTGAAATTGAGAAGGGAGGGGAGATAGAGAGGGAGGGAGAAAGATAGACACCTGCAAACCTGCTTCACTGCTTTTGAAGTGTTCCCGCTGTGGGTGAGGAGCGAGAGCTCAAACCTGGGTCCTTGCACATGGGGATATGTGTGATTAACCGGTGCTCCATAGCCCACAAGCTACACCCCCCCCAACCCTTTCTGGTTACTTTTTTTTTTTTAAGAGAAAGAGGGGGGGAGTGAAGGAAACTGAAGTTTCCTTCATTGTGATGGGGTTCAGGCTGGAACCTGGGTTGTTTACATGGCAAAGCAGCATACTATCAAGGTGAGCTATTATTCTGACCTACTTTGTTTTTTTTTAGTTAAGAGAAGCCACAGACTTAGAGTCAAAACTTTTAGTTGCTCCACAAAGAGCAGACTATTGTCTATTCAAATTTCCTTAATTTGCATGTACACAATCCTGTGTTTGGCTGAACAAGGAAACTAGACAGCAATACCTTGAGCTGCTGTTACTGCTTTTCAAAGGCTAGGTGTTCTGTTATCATAATTTTCTTTCATATCATAATTTCGCTTTCAGTAGGCAGAAAAAAAAGAAAGTTTTATAATCCATCCCTGGCTTTTGTGCTTTCTCAGTCCTAGCAGTGAATGTTTTTTCTTGTCTTCTTAACTGACATAGGAAGTCTTTTCCTCCTCCTTTTTGGGCGCCATAATCAAATTGAGTGGTGGATGTTTCTAGGGAATCATTCCACCAATTAGGCTAAACTATTAAAAGACAAGTAACTTGAGAAGGAAACTCGCATTTCTATAGCACTTTGCCGCAGATGTATCCTATTTACAGCTTTATTTTATTGCTTAATGACTGGATCTGAAGTAATTGCGCCATTTGACAGATATTTATTTGTAAAATGTGATTCATTCAGTCAGACACTTTTAGAATGATTTTCATGCCAAGTGTTAAAACCGTGTAGGCTTCAGTAAGTCTTTCAAAAGATGCAAACACACATGTAAATTCCATGCATCAAGCACATCTACTTTCAGCTATTTTCATTACAGAAAGATCCCAGTTGACAAAGAGTGCTGGTGAGGAGACGGCAGGGACTTCTGGACTTTAATCAACCACAATCACTGGCAGTGTTCAGAATTCATTTCCTAGCCATGAATCACCTGCAGACAATGAATCACTTTCTAGAGATTTCTGCCAAGCAAAACAAGCCATCATGTCCTACACAAATTTTGAGGACAGGGCCATGGAAAGTCTTTTGACTAACATAGTTGAAATAGCGAAAAAGAAAAGTAGAGCAAGCAATTGGGTGTCTGGTGAATTTCAGCTTTACAAAGACCAGGGGAGTTAAGAGCTTAGAAGGAACCACTCTGCTCTGGTCTACTTACCAGTAAGATATTGCTCTTAAATTCTAGCTAAGGAAAATTAAAAAAAAAAAAATCTGTTAGCTTTAGGATTGTTAGTTTGAATGATTCTTACATTGCAGCACAGAAAGCAGAATCTTTCTATTCAACTTTAACCAAATCATTAGAAACATTTCCTTCAGTTTCTGATTGAGAGACAGTGTCTCTTTGTGGAGGGAAAACAAAGCAAGTATCAGATAGAATTAAATAAGTATGAAAATAACTCAGGTGACCAAACATTTGTGAAATAGTACATCTCGTTTTCCCTTTCCCTTCCTCGCTTTACCCCTCCATTCCTCTCTTTTGCTATGAAAAAGGAAAGACAAAAAAAAAAAAGAAGGTGGATCATACAGGCATTGAATCATCACCCTGGTGGGAGGTCTTGAGTTCAATCCCCAGCATGGCATGTGTCAGAGAGATATTGTTTTGTTTTTTTCTTCTTCAATATCACATTATTAAATAAAAGTTTAAAGAATGCATAACCAAGTAATTTATATACTTAAAATATTGGTGTGGTGGCCTTAATTTTCCATATTCACCTTCACTTGAAAGAATCTGTGGCCTTTATTTATTTTGTTCTAGACATTATGAAAAAACTGAGATGGGGGTTGAGTGGTGGCACACTCAGTTAAGCAAACATAGTGCTAAGCACAAAGACCCAAGGAAGGATCTCGGTTTGAGCCCCAGGCTTTCCACCTGCAACAGGGATGCTTCACAAGCGATGAAGCTGGTTTGCAGGTGTCTCTCTCTCTCCCCCTCTCTATCTCTACCTCCACTCTCAGTTTCTCTCTGTCCTATGCAATAAAATGGGGGAAAAAAAATGGCCACCAAGAGCAGTGGATTCATATTGCTGGCACCGAGAACCCCAGTGATAACCCTGGAGGCATAAGAAAACAAAAACAAAACAAACAAAAAACTGAAACTGAAATTGAGATCAGTTTTAATTACGTAAGTCAAAAGACCCAAGATTTAAGATTCTTTGTTATATACTTCAAAAGGAGATATTTGTATTAAGTTAATTTCAAACTTCATCAATGATATAAAAACATACAACCTAGCAACAAACACAGTATGGAATAGCTCTCAAGATATTTGACATAAGCTGCTCTAATTAATGCATGCCCTAGTAAAGAAAATAAATAATGTGGTCCAGGAGGTGGCTTAGTGGATAAAACACTGACTCTCAAGCATGAAGAGCTGAGTTCAATCCCTGACAGCACATGAACCAGAGTAATGTCTGGTTCTTCCTCTCTTCCTATCTTTCTCATGAATAAATAAAATGCTTTTTTAAAAAGAAAATATATTATTTTTAAAAAGAAAGAAAAGAAATAATAAACACAAAATTATTAGCTAGAAATTATAGTGAGGGACTGGGTGGTGACACAGCTGGCAGAACCCAAGTGTTACGATGTACAAGGATTTAGGTTCAAGCCTATAGGAGGGAAGCTTCAGTGCTCCATGTGTGTCTTTTTCCCTGTCCCTCTCTTCTCTCCCTTCCTTCTCAAATTCTCTTCTGTCTATACCCAATAAGAATAGTGACAAATATAGTGAGCTCTCCTCCCCCGCCCCCCCTCCAAAATAGTGACATCTTGTAGGCGCCAAACCCCAGTTCTTCTTCTAGCGTTTGCCCTTCTTCCGTAGCCAGTCAACAGCGTCAGGTTGAGCCTGATGTAAAGTTTCGAGACCTCCTTTGAATCTGGAGAGGTGGCAGTCGTTCACTATGTGGGACATAGTCTGTCTGGAGCCGCAGGGGCAGTTCGGGTTGTCTCTGGCTCCCCAGCGATGGAACATAGAGGTGCACCAGCCATGGCCTGTTCGATAGCGATTGAGGAGGGCCTGGTCATAACGTGCTAGGTCAAAGCCGGGTTGATGCTTGCAGGGGTCTGTGATGAGGTGTTTGTTCTTTACCTCAGCTGACTGCCAACTCGGTTTCCAAGAGACTGGAACAGAGAAGTTCAGTGTAGGCATAGGGGACCAGATTGAGTGAGGAGACTTCAAGCGTTGGACAGGGTGGGCGAAGATATCCGCGTATATTGGCAGGTCCAGTAGAGCGTAGACGTGGGAAATGAACTTAGATGATGCCGCATCCCGATGAATATCTGGCTGGGCGATGTGGCTAAGAACTGGCAGCCATGGAACCGGGGTGGAACGGATGGTTCCAGAAATTATCCTCATGGAGGAATATAATTTGGAATCGACCAAGTGGACATGGGGGCTACGGAACCATACTGGGGCACAGTATTCTGCAGTGGAATAGCATAATGCCAGAGATGATGATCGTAGTGAGGAAGCGCTCGAGCCCCATGAGGAGCTGGCCAGTCTTGCAATGATGTTATTCCTTGCGCCCACCTTTGCTGCAGTTTTTATGAGATGTTCGTGAAATGACAGAGTGCAATCGAGTGTAACGCCAAGATAGACTAGCTGGGCTTCATGCCGGATTCTCGTATCGCCAAGCTGCACATTAAGCTCACGCGAGGCCGAGGCATGGTGTAGATGGAAAACAGATGATACCGTTTTTGCAGTGCTAAGGATTAGTCGCCATTTTTTACAGTAATCAGATATCAGAGACATGTCTTTCGTGAGTGTTTCCTCGAGGATGTCGAACTTGGATGCCTGAGTTGCACAGCAGATGTCATCGGCGTAGATGAACTTCCTTGAAGAAGTTTCTGGGAGGTCATTGATGTAAATATTAAATAGCATAGGAGCCAGAACAGAGCCCTGGGAGAGGCCACTTGAGACAAGTCTCCATCTGCTAGACCTGTCACCCAGATGCACGCGGAATCTTCTGTTTTGGAGAAGAAACGATATAGTGTTGGCCACCCATGGAGGCAGGCATCTTGAGATCTTGACTAGGAGACCACGGTGCCAGACCGTGTCATAGGCCCCAGTGATAACCCTGGTTACAATTAAAAATATATATAGGTTCCAGATGCTAGCATGATACCAACCAGACTTCCCTGGACAGACAACCCTACCAATATGTCCTAGAGCTCCGCTTCCCCAGAGCCCTGCCTCACTAGGGAAAGAGAGAGGAAGGCTGGGAGTATGGATCAACCAGTCAAAGCCCATATTCAGTGGGGAAGCAATTACAGAAGCCAGACCTTCCACCTTCTGCATCCCACAATGACCTTGGGTCCATACTCCCAGAGGGTTAAAGAATAGGAAAGCTATCAGGGGAGGGGATGGGATACGGAGTTCTGGTGGTGGGAATTGTGTGGAGTTGTACCCCTCTTATCCTATGGTTTTGTCAGTGTTTCCTTTTTATAAATAAATAAAATAAAATAATTATGTATCCCCTGTTCCCCACCTGCAGGAGGTATGGTGTAGTGAAGCAGGTATGTAGGTGTCTTTCTTTCTCTCTCCCTCTCTATCTTCTATCTTCCCCTTCCCTCTCAATTTATCTCAACCCTATCAAATAAAATAGGAGAGACCAAAAAGAAAAAAAAAAAAAAAAGGGATACTGGCAGTGGCAGTTTGGTAGTGCTGTCAATGAGCCCTAACACTGACCCTGGTGTTAATTTTCTATTAAATGATTAGAACTTGTAAGCACACTATAGACAAATATTAAAAACTCAAAGACTATATAATATCCACATTTGCGATCAAGTTTGATCTGTTTTAATCTTTTTTTCTTTTCTTTTAAAAATATTTTTATTTATTATTAGATAGAGACAGAAAGAAATTAAGAGGGGGAGGAGGAGAGGGAGAAAGAGAGAGAGACCTGCAGCCCTGCAGCCCTGCTTCACAACTCCTGAAGCTTTCTCTCTGCAAGTGGGGACTAGGGGTTTGAAGCTGGGTCCTTGCACATTGTAATGTGTGCATTTAACTAGGTGTGCCACCACTGGCCCCATCTATTTTGTCTTTTTAAAAAAATATTTATTTATTTATTCCCTTTTGTTGCCATTATTGTTTTATTGTTGTTGTCATTGTTGGATAGGACAGAGAGAAATGGAGATAGATGGGGAAGACAGAGGGGGAGAGAAAGATAGACACCTGCAGACCTGCTTCACCACTTGTGAAGTGACTCCCCTGCAGGTGGGGAGCCGGGGGCTTGAACCAGGATCCTTATGCCAGTCCTTGCACTTTGCACCACCTGCACTTAACCCACTGCGCTACTGCCCGGCTCCCTGTCTTATTTTTTTTTAATCATCACTGGCATCAAGTCAGTTTGCTTAATAGATTCACCTGATTTTGGCATATGAGAAAAAAAAAGAAGAAAGGTTCATGTCATGTGGCACAGAATGAAGTACTTTTTCAGACTGATAATATCTGATTTTTAACCCTGGGAAGGGTGAAATAGGACACATTGATAGTTGTTATCATCATATTAATAATTACTATTGTGTGAAGCTAGCTGCAGTTTCTGTCTTCAGCTTCCACGACATGTGTGCTGACTTCAGGCCCTCTAGTTATTTCTCTCATATGATTCCTTGACACTCTGGTTACAGTTCTCCTTCCACAGGTTTTATTGTCATTCTACAAGCCCAGAAAGACATTCATCCCACACAGCCTCTGAGCTTTCATCACCTAGAGGCATCTCTGAAGACTCCTGTCTTGGTTTTCAGTTGCCCACTGCAAATCTGGGACTACACTCTTCACCTGAAATTGTGGCCCCAAACTCTCAGTCTCTGACACTTAATTATTGCCAGTACTTTCAACTTTAATCTTGTTTTGTATATTACTCTTTTTATCATTTTAATTGGGGGGTTAATGGTTCACAGTGCAGTCATTGGTTGATGGGTACAATTTCTTGTCACCTTGTAAAATTTCTCTGCAGAACACTCTTGCTCACAGCCTAGGTCCTTTTATATCATATGTACCAGGAGCCCAGAGCTCTCTTTAGCCCCTCCCTAAATCCTCCTTACCCAGAGTCCTGTGCATTGCCACAATATTAATTTAAATACTATTAAGATACCTCTTTTCTTTTTTATTTTTTTAAATATTTTATTTCTTTATCATTGGATAGAGACAGAGAGAGAAATTGAGAGGGGAGGGAGAGATAGAGAGGGAGAAAGACAGAGAGACACCTACAGCCCTGCTTCACCACTCGTGAAGCTTTTCCCCTGCAGGTGAATATCAGGGGTTTGAACCTGGGTCCTTGTGTACTGTAATATGTGCATTCAGTCAGGTGCACCACCACCTGGCCCCAAGATACCTCCTTCTAGGTGCAGTGCAGTGGGGCACTTGATAGAGCTCATACATTACAGTGTGCAACAGTATAGGTCCAAGCCACTGGGTCCCTGCCTACAGGGGTTAAACTTCATAAGTGGTGAAGCAGAGCTACCAGTGTCTCTCTCCCTCTTCCTCTCTATCTCCCCCTTCCCTCTCAATTTTCCTCTGTCTCTATCCAAAATAAATAAATAAATATTTGTTTAAGAAAAAATACCTTTTTGTCATCTCTAGGGCTTGCTTCAGCTCTCTGGGCCAACTTTTTCAGTATAAAGGCACAGGGAGAGACACCACAGCACATAAGCTTCCCCAAGTTCAGTGAAGACCAGGAGCTTGAACCTGGGTCAACCACATGGCAATGTAAAGTGAACATTTCTGCCAGTCCACTATTCTTAATTTCTTTCTTGTTGTTACACCCCTGACACTTGAAAAAACACTTAACTTTCTAAATATATTTAATTCCACAATTCTGACAACAAGAGTTCAAATAGTGAAGGACATTTGGTTGAACATTTTGGATAGAGTAACTAGTAAAAGTTTGGAGAGCACATATTTGATTATTTTATTTTATTTTATTTTTTAATTTTTTAAAATATTTTATTTTATTTATTTATTCCCTTTTGTTGCCCTTGTTGTTTTATTGTTGTAGTTATTATTGTTGTTGTTGTTGTTGGATAGGACAGAGAGAAACGGAGAGAGGAGGGGAAGACAGAGAGGGGGAAAGAAAGATAGACACCTGCAGACCTGCTTCACCGCCTGTGAAGTGACTCCCCTGCAGGTGGGGAGCCGGGGTTCGAACCGGGATCCTTATGCCAGTCCTTGTGCTTTGCGCCACCTGCGCTTAGCCCTCTGCGCTACAGCCCGACTCCCTATTTTATTTTATTTTATTCTATTTTATCTCCAGGGTTATCAATGGGGCTCAGTGGCAGCCCTATGAATCCACCATTGTTTTCCTTTTTAGTTTTTAGATAGGACAGAGAGAATTTGAGAAGGGAGATAAAGGGGAAGAGAGGAGGGGGCTAGGTGGTGGTGTACCTAGTTAAGTACAGGTTCAAGTCCCTGGTCCCCACCTGCAGGAGTAAATCTTCATGAGTGGTGAAGCAGGATTGTGAATGTCTTTCTCCCTCTCTATCACCATCTCCCTTCCAAATTTCTGTCTTTATCCAATAATAAATAAATAAAAACATTAGAAATTTTTAAAAAGGGAGGAAGAGAGCATAGATAGATACCTATAGACCTGCTTCACTGCTCATGAAGCGTTCTAAGAGCAGAGATTTTATACAAAGGTTAATCAGAGTCATTCATGAAGTAAGAGATTATATAACTCCCTGTGAGTCCTTAATGATAACACAGATTCTTAATTCCTTACTGTGAAATCCAGGTGATTTATATAGCCTTGATATTAGCACAAATGTAACTTTTCACTGGCTTCTTAATTGCTCTTAAAACAAACTCCCAGTTCTTAGCATGGCTTATACCTTATGACATCTTCTGACTTATAGCTCATCTTGACACTGTTCAGTTATTTTTATCATTGCCACAGGCTTCACTGTTCCAGACTGATTTTTTTTCAGTCAGAGAAAGATAGAGCAAATGAAAGAAAGAGAAGGAGCAAGCTAATTTATTTAAAAAGAAGAAAAAGAAGAAGAGAAGGAGAAGGAGGAGAAGAAGAAGGGGAAGGAGAGGAGCCAAGTGATGGTGTACATGGTTGAATGCATGTGTTACAATGTACAAGGACCTGGGTTTGAGCCTCCAGTTCCCATCAGCAGGGGGAAAGCTTTGCAAGTGGTGACACAGTGTTGCGGATGTCTGTCTCTCTTCCTCTCTATCACCCCTCCCTCTCAATTTCTAACTGTAAATAAAGATAATTTTTAATTCTTTTTTATTGTTTTTTTACTTATTTTTTTATTATTTAAGAAAGGACACATTAACAAAACCATAGAATAAGAGAGGTACAGTTCCGCACAATTCCCATAACCCGATCTCCATATCCCATCCCCTCCCCTGATAGCCTTCCCATTCTCTATCTCTCTGGGAGTATGGATCCAGGGTCATTGTGGGTTACAGAGGGTGGAAGGTCTGGCTTCTGTAATTGCTTTCCCACTGAACATGGGCATTGACTGGTTGATCCATACTCCCAGCTTGTCTGTCTCTTTCCCTAGTAGGGTGGGGCTCTGGGGAAGTGGAACTCCAGTACACATTGATGGGGTTGTTTTTATTGTATTTATTTATTTATTTATTTATTTATTTATTGGACAAAGACAGAAATTGAGAGGGAGGGAAAAGATAGAGAGGAAAAGAGACAGAGAGATACCTGCAACATGCTTCATCACTCATGAAGCTTTCCCCCTGCAGGTGGGGAGAGGGGGCTCAAACCCAGGTCCTTGCACACTGTAATGTAATTTAAAAGAAAAAAAAATAAGAATAGGGAGTTGGGCGGTAGCACAGCAGGTTAAGCACACATGGCGCAAAGCGGAAGGACCAGTGTAAGGATCCAGGTTCGAGCCCCCTGCTCTCTCCACCTGCGGGGGGTAGGGGGTGGTCCCTTCACTGGCAGTGAAGCAGGTCTGCAGGTGTCTTTCTCTCCCCCTCTCTGTCTTTCCCTTCTCTCTCCATTTCTCTTTGTCCTATCTAACAATGACAACATCATCAACAACAAAAACAATATATAACTACAACAATAAAATAAGGGCAACAAAAGGGAATAAATAAATAAAGTGGATATTTAAAATATATATATTTAAAAAAAAAGAATGAAAATGCCACACGGGCATTGAGTGGTAATGAAGAGTCCTTAACACAACTATGCTTAGGAGGAACAGGTTACTGTTACTTGGTAGAACATAATTTTATATAGAAGCTTGCAATAACAATCTGATATAATGAGCCAAAGTGATGTCAGAGAACTTCCCCATCTGCCTGACTCACAATCCCCTCCTCTTGCTTGTGTATTTTTATACAATTCACCTGAATGGAGTCCTCAGGCTCTCAACCTGGTTCCTCTGAGAATCATGGGAGAGAGGTACATAGAGATGATAACCCACCAGCCATTAACCCCATGAAGACTCTTGGCTCTTCATTCTGAGCTGAAACTCACTTTTGAATATGGGGTTAAGGAAACAGTGTCACTAGTGCCTATTTATACTCCTTTTATTTTATTTTTCTTTTTATCTTAAAGAAAATTCACTGTTACCTCTATTATGGCATTACACTTTTCTAAACAGTTTTCATCCTGTTTTTATTTATTTTCCCAGAATCCTATTACATGTGGTTAACCATGTCAGTACAGAAAACTGTAGTTCAGTGTGTGCTTATGATTTTTGTATCTCCCTATTGTGTATTTTGTATCCTGCACTAGCTCCACTGTTCCTGTTGACTTTATATATATTTTTTTCTCTTTCTTTAAATAGAGAGTGAAACTCAGAGGGGGGAAGACAGAAGGACAGATACCTGCAGTCATTCTCTACTGTTCATGAAACTTCCCTATTGCAGTTGGCGACCAGATGCTAAACCTGAATCTTCATCTATGGTGGATGCTAGACTGGGGGAACCACCACCCAGCCCTTACTCTTGTTATTTTTTAAATGCACTTTTCTTCTCTCTCTCTCTCTCTCTCTCTCTCTCTCTCTCTCTTCACCAGAGCATTATTCAGCTCTGCTTATGGCAATGTTGGGATTGAACCTGGGACCTTTGGTGGCTCAGGCTTGAAAGTCTTTAGCATAAATGTTATGTTGTCTCCCCAGCCCAAGTGTAATTTTCTAAAAAAAACATACACATGGCCCACAGACACATGAAGAAATGTTCCACTGCCCTTATCATCAGGGAAATGCAAATTAAAACCACACTGAGATACCTTTTCTCTCCTGAGAGAATGGCTCCCATCAGGCTATGAATGGACATGGGCTAGTGAGGTTGTGGAGAAAATAAAAAGCAGCTCCAGGGGTCTGGCGATAGCGCAGCAGGCTAAGTGCACATGACGCGAAGTACAAGGACCAGTGTAAGGATCTCAGTTGGAGCCCCCAGGTCCCCACCTGCCTGGGGGTTGCTTTACAGGTGGTGAAGCAGGTCTTCAGGTGTCTGATTTTCTCTTCCCATCTCTGTCTCCCCTTATCTCTTGATCTCTTTCTGTCCTATCCAACAACAACAGCAATGGCAACGGTAATAGTAACGACAGCAACAAGGATAACAACAAAAGCAACAAAATGGTAAAAATGGCCTCCAGGATCAGTGGATTCATAGCGCATGCAACAAGACCCAGCAATAACCCTGGGGGCAAATAACAAAACAAAACACTCCCCTACACTCCTAGTAGGAAAGTCAACTGGTGCAGCCTCTTTGGAACACTCTATGGAGAGTCCTTAAATAAATGAAAGTAGAATTACTTTATGACTCAGCAATACCACCCTTAGATATGTATCCAAAGACCATGAAACACTTATTCGAAGGAACATGTGCAGCCCTGTGTTCATAGCTGTATTTTTCACAGCAGGCTTAGTGGAAACAGCCTAACTGCCCATTGACAGATGACTGGCTAAAGAAGTTATGGAAAATATACTCCACATAACACTACTCTGCAATTTAAAAAAAAAAGTTGATATTGTGGGCCAGGCGGTGGAGTACCTGGTTAAGCTCACACATTACAGTGTGTAAGGATCTGGATTCAAGCCCCTCATCTCCACCTGCAAGGGGAAAGCTTTACCAGTGGTGATGCAAGGCTGCCTGTGTCTCTCTGTCTCTTTCCTCCTCTATCTCTTGTATCTCTTGCTCTCTTCTCAATTTCTTTCTGTCTCTATCTGATAATAAATAAATAAATAAACAAATAAAATTTTAAAAGGGGGTGAAGATATTTTGTTCTTTTGGATAAAATAGAACTATGGGTTAAGTACAGGTGGTGCAAAGCTCAAGGACTGGAGTAAGGATACTGGTTCGAGCCCTCACCTCCCCACCTGCAGAGGAGTCCCTTCACAGGCAGGGAAGCAGGTCTGCAGATGTCTGTCTTTCTCTCCCCTCTCTGTCTTCCCCTCCTCTCTCCATTTCTCTCTGTCCTATCCAACAACGACATCAATAACTACAACAACAAAAAAGAAGGGCAACAAAAGGGAATAAATAAATATTAAAAAAATAGAAATAAGGATGAGTATGTTTAATGAAATAAGGAGATGAAAGACAACTACAACTACATATGTGGAATCTAGAGAAATAAAACACATAAGCTTGCAAACAAACAAACTGCCTCTAAGAGTTTGTAAGAACTGTGGCAGTTATCAGTAGGAGGATACGGACACAGGACTTTGATGGTAGGTGGAATTTTACAATCTTGTAGCCCACTATTTGCCAAATAAATAAATAAATAAATAGATAGATTAAATGAGGCCTTTTATACCAGAGCTGATGGTACATGAGACTGGGAATCGAGTTATCTGGTCCTTATAAAAGCAAGTAATCAGTGATAGGTAATGTGGGTTGCACACACTCAAATGGGTGTGAAACTACAGTCTGAAATTGTAAAATTCTGTAGAGGCCCAGACCAGGATCCTTACACCAGTCCTTGTGCTTTTACTATGTGCGCTTAACCACTGCCTGGCCCCGCCCCCACCATGATTATTATTATTTTTATAAAATGGAAGTGTTGACAAGACCATAGGATAAAAAGGGTACAATTACACACAGTTCCCACCACCAGAACTCTGTATACCATCCCCTCCTCTTATAGTTTTCCTATTCTTTATCCCTGTGGAAGTATGGACCCAGGATCATTATGGGGTGCAGAAGGAGGGAGGTCTGGCTTCTGTAATTGCTTCCCCACTGAACATGGGTGTTGCAGGTCGATTCTTACTCACAGCCTGTCTCTATCTTTCCCTAGTGAGGCAGGGATCTGGGAAAGTGGGGCTCCAGGACACATTGGTGGGGTCGTCTATCCAGTGAAGTCAGACTGGCATCATGATAATGTCTGGAACCTGGTGGCTGAAAAAGAGTTAAGATATAAGGCAGAACAATATTCTTGTCTTTCTTCCTTTCAGAGAGGCAGACAGATGGGGGGAGAGAGAGTGTATGTTACTGAAGCTTCTTTCAATGTAGCGGAGGTCAGGCTTGAACCTGGATCACTCACATAGCAAAGCAGTGCCCTATCCAACTGAGCTATTTTGATGGCCCTCTAAGTAACATCAAAAATGAAAAGTGCAAGCATAGTTTTCTTTTTTTTAACATTTTATTTATTGTATTTTAATGAGAGAGACAGAGATACAGAGACAGAGAGAGAGGTAACAGAACACACCTCAGCTCTGGTTTATGGTGGTGCTGGAGACTGAACCTGAGATTTTGGAACCTCAGGCATAATGTGGAACCATTATGTTGTCTCCCCAGCTCACAAGCATAGTATTCTGGCACTAAATCTGACCTGTATACCAGGTAGACCTGTATACCGACACTGTAAATCATGGAGTCTGAGTTAAACAAGAGCAAGCTGCACTTAGCACTGCCAAACCAGTCAGAGAGAGACTAACTGGGGACCACTGTTGCTGATGGAAGAGTCTTAGGTCTGAGCAAACCAAAGTCACCTCCTAGCAGAGAAGGATGGAGTTGTCCTATAGAGTTGCCTGTTACTCCTCCAAGTAGAGGTACAACCTCTAGTGAAGTGTTTGTTCCTTTTCAGGAGGGACATGGATGCTGTTTTCATGGACCCTGTGGGGAGGGTCATAAGTCTTTTCAAGGGCATTTAAGAGCTTTGCTTGTTCATGATAACATACCAGTTACCAGTCAGTGCAATGTAACCAATTATCAGAAAAGTTGTGATGTATTTTTACATAAACATAAAAAAGGCATCATGACTGTTTTGACAACCCACTATGTGTGTGTATAATATGTTTATTTCTGTGGTTGTTGTTATTTATTTCTTTGATAGCAATAGCCAGAAATTGAGAGGAAGGTGGAGATAGAGAGGGAGAGAGACAGGGAGATATCTGCAGCCCTGCTTCATCACTTTTGAAGCTTTCCTCCTGCAGGTGGGAAGTGGAGACATGAACCCAGGTTCTTGCACATTTTAGCATGTGCACTCAACCAGGTGTACCACTACTTGACCCCCTCGTATGCTTATATATACGTGTGTGTGTGTGTGTGTGTGTGTGTGTGTGTGTGTGTGTGATAGAGAAGCAGAGAGGGAGTCAAAATCCCACAACATCAAAACTTCCTTCACTGTGGCGAGGACCAGGCTCCAACCTGTGTCTTGTATACGGCAAAACAGTACACTATCCAAGTGAGCTACTTCACCAGCCCTGTGCTCATCTATCAATAATTAGACACTGTGTTGCTAAGACAATTATTATACTTCAAAACAACATCTCAATGATCAGTTTTGGATTTCAAGCCACCAGGGTGAAATTCATTGTAGGCTATTCACATCCATAAAGAAAGTCTCATTACAATATGGAGTCTGCATGAAGGCAGATGCTAGACCCCAGTCCTCAAAGCAGCCATTTTCAGGGCCACGGCCAGCACAGCACAGCACACATGTTGAGAGAAGGCCAGAGATAACAGTTGGCCTTAAGCTGTCTCCAGCAACTACTGTATGAGCCTCCCATTTTTACCTGGGTCTGTTCTCATGCTAGAGACTAGAACATTCTCATGCCTGGGGTTTTTGCACTGGAAGAAGTTTGGGGCAAAATCAGGGAAGTATGGTCATACGTGTGCAAAGACAGAAACTAGAGGCAGAAAATTCTTGATTGTTTTGCTGGTTTGATGACCAGGTCCTGCAGACTCCACCATGGACAGGGATTCTTCATGCGCTGTGTGATACTCCTCTTTGTATCATTGGCTATGTCTGTGAGCCTTCCTGTGACTCTTAATTTACCTTGTTCATCTGAGGGATCCATGCTGTTTTGGAAGCTGTTCCTAAGTCACATCCCATTGAAGAGAAAAGACACAGGACATCTGGATAACATCTGAAGAGGAATGTCTTGTCATTTTATTTTCTTATTCTTTTCTCTTTTTTTTTTAAGTAACTTAAAATTGATTGACAAGATTGTGGGATAAGAGGAGTATGATTCCCACTACCAGAGGTCCTTGTCCCATCTCCTTTATTGGAAGCTTCCCTATTCTTTATTCCTCTGGGAGTATGGACCAAAGATCTTTATAAGGAGCAGAAGGTTGGAGGTCTGGCTTCTGTAATTGTTTCTCCACTGGACATGGGAATTGACAGGTTGATCTATACCCTCAGCCTGTCCCTGTCTTTCCCTAGTAGGGCAGGGCTCTGGAGAGGTGAGGTTCCAGAACACACTAGTAAGGTTGTCTGCCCAGGGAAGGCTGGTTGGCATCATGGTAGCATCTGCAACTTGGTGGCTGAAAAGCATTTAGATATAAAACAGAACAAATTTTTTGGTTATCAGGAGCCTAAAGGTAAGAAAATAGCGGATGAGATTACGTTCTACTATCCCAAAGGGTTAACTTGATACTGCAGCTAAGTGGCACCACTGGACTATTCATGGGGGGGGGGGGGACTGCCCTGTGACAGCTCAGGAAGTGCCTGCCTGTGGGTGTTGGCAAGCTGATTCCTCCCAAATCTCACAAGATCGCTCGTTCAAACCCTTTGTGCTCCAGCGTTGAGGATCTGTCCAGTTCAATCAATCAGTCAGTCGGCAAGTGTTTATATTAAATGCCCATTCTATCCCGGCTGCTAGCATGATACCCCCCTCGGGTCAGACTTGGATGAGTGATGCTTTGGCAAAGGTCATGTGATCTCCCTCTGACCCAGGTGGAAACACACCACACACAGTTGCTTCTCACACTTTTTACATGCAGAACTCAACTAAACCACCAACAAATTGTTAAGGAGTGCTTCTGTGTTAGCTGATATTTACTTATTGCTGAGAAAGGGAAGAGAAGGAGGGAGAGAAAAATTAGGTCATAAGTCAGTCACAGGGATCGAACTAATGACCTGCTTAAGAGTCCAGTGTTTTACCCACTGTACTACTTCTTGGGCCCCTGCACCCATGTTTTTAAGGCTTATATTTCCTCTAGTTTGGTGAAATTCTCTGACCTGGTCCATTAATGCCCCTTCTTTAATACTATTGGCACCTATGGCTTGTATAGAATTGAGGAAAACATTTTTGCCTTTACTCCCAGAAACAAAGCCCGTGGGGGTGAGGGGTATGTGTTTATTCCTATTTCACATCTCAGGGAAAGGATATTTGGACTTGCTTAAAACCACAGCAAACAGAGTCAGGGCAAGGACTCAAATCTTCTAACCCCAAAGAGGCTGAGATCCCAAGCCAGAGTGGAAGTGCCTGAACTTCTTTTTGTCGTAATGGAAATGATTGACATTAAGCTTCTGTTTGTAGCTGTGCATTCATTTCAAAGACATCCTATAAGGGAAAATAATTACAGGTACACTGGGTGGTGGCTCACATGATAAAGTGCACACATCACTGTGTGTGAGGACCCAGGTTCAAGCCCCAGGTCTCCACCTACAGAGAGGAAGATTCAGGATGGTGGAGCAGTGCTGTGAGAGCCTCTCTCTACTCACTCTCTTTCTTTTTCCTTCCTTCCTTCCTTCCTTCCTTCCTTCCTTCCTTCCTTCCTTCCTTCCTCCCTTCCTTTCGTTCTTTCTTTTCTTATTTCTGGTTGAACCTGGGACCTGGGAGCCTCAGGCATGGAAGGCTTTCTCCTTCCCTGGAACAGGATGGGTGAGATGGACGGTGAAGGGTGAGATGGACTGACACCCATCCTGAAGAAATGAGGAAGTGAACCTTGTAACAACAACAGTCCTGGAAATCAACAATCCCTCAATAAAATGCTATTTAACTCACAAAATAAATAAATAGGACACATAAATTCCAGTTTTGCCTCTGTAACTGACTGTTTTATTGACCTTGTGTTTCCCTTCCCAGTGATTTTAATTTTCATGCTTATTTATTTATTGGATAAAGACAGAGAGAAATTGGATAGGGAAATAGAAAGAGGGAGATAGATAGATAGATAGATAGATAGATAGATAGATAGATAGATAGATAGGAGGCCCTGTAGCACTATTTCACTGCTCATGAAGCTTTCCACTTGCTGGTGGAGATTGGGGTCTTGAACCCCATTTCTTGTGCAGGGTAACATGTGTGCTCAACCAGGTGTGCCACTGCCTGGCCTCTAATATGTATGTTTTAAATTCACCAACAAGACCTGTAAGCCCTATCCCGAAAATCTATCATTGACCCTAGTGAAGGCAGAGGCAGGGCCAGTGCACTCCCTCTTTTTCTCTCACTCCCTCCTACCACTCTCTCAGTGTGTCTCCATCTATGTCTTATGTCTAAAATCCTCCAGAGTCATTGTGCTGAGTATGTCTTGCAATCATAGTAAGAACCACAAGAGCAAAGGCCACCACACACCACTAGCTCCAGTAGCTCATCCTCAGGCATGTGCCAAATGTTCAGGTAGGGCTGGGCACCATCGTACCCTGCATAGAACACACAGAACCATGAGCCAGGACCCAGGTTCAAGTCCCCAGTCCCCACTTGCAGGTGGGAAGCTTCACAAGTGGTAGAGCCATGTTGCAGGTCTCTCTCTCTCCTCCCACTCCCTTTTTTATTTCTCTCTCAAAAAATAAAGGGGAGAAAATAGCATTCAGGAACATAAGATTCATAGCATAGGCACCAAGCAATAACCTTTGAGGCAAAAAAAAAAAAGTTTGAACATGGGAATAGAAATGCTATTTCTGCAAATAAAATAAGGTCCAATCTAAATATATGTAAAGGGATCTGAAGATGATTCACCTGGTGCTTTGCATCCTTTGACATGACATACATGAGAACTTGAGTCCAAGCCCCCCCAACTCCCATCATGTTTAAACACACACACACACACACACACACACACACACACACACACACACACACAAGTACCTGCCAAGGGAAACTCTGTGAACAGTGGAGCAGGGCTCTGGTAATTCTCTTTCTCTTTCTCTGTGTGTCTCTGTTTCTCATCCTCTATCTTTAAGGGAGAAAAAAAAAAACCTCTGAAAGCAATGGAATTGTGCTGGGACAGAGCCCCAGCACTAAACTTGGTGGCAACACACACACACACACACACACACACACACACACACACACACACACGAGTAACCTCAAAATTTTATCAGCCTAAAACACAGTGACAGCCACTTCTCTCATGTCTGACTGGAAAGTGACTAACTTATGTGAGAACTACTTGGAAAACTCTAGAAAGTTATTGAAGCCATATTTCTCAAGCCCACACTTGTCCACAGCTGTCTGTCTAGCTGTGTCCAAATTCAGAGTCCCCTCCCTCTTCTTAACAGTTCTCTCAAGCTACTTAGAGAAAAATTATAACTGACTTTGCAACACCAAAGATAAGACTTTTTTTTTTCTTCTGGCTCTTTGTCCTATTGTAGAAGCAAAACAGTCTAATGGTAAACAAAGTTTGGGATTCCAAAGTCAGAATACCTTGTTTTGAAACTTGATCCCTTTGAATGCCAGCTATGCTACCTCAAATCAGGATATTTAACCTTTCTGTGTTCCCATTTCATTATCTACAAGGTGGGGGTAATAGTATCCACATAATATTTCAAATAGTAGAATCCCAAGAGTTAATGTATGTGAAACCCCTGAGAAGGTAGCTAACAAACATAAGCTTTCAGGTGTTTGCTGTTATGCTGTTTAGTAGGTTAGTCATTTTTTTCTTTTTTAAATCCTATCTTCCATTTATCTTTGTGACATTATTTTTTCATGATATTACTTTATATTTTTTAATAGGTTTTATTACTTTCTCTTGGACACCATCTTTTTCCTCTGTGTCTTCCTACTTCATGTTTATATATGTGTGTGCATACATATGTATAATCATATCTGTTTATATATGAAAATTTATATTTATTTCTTCAATATATGTGCATAAGTATTTCAGATCTTGGGGCCAGGTGGTGGTGCACCTGGTTAAGAACATGTTACCAAGTGAAAGAACCCATATATGCAGTCGGGACACTTTACAAGTGGTGAAGCAGGTCTTCAGGTATCTATCTTCCTCTCTCACTCTCTACCCCCCCTTCCTCTTTCAATCTCTCTCTGTCCTATCCAATAAAAATTAGAAAGAAAAAAGTAAATAAAATGGCCAATAGGAGTGGGGGGTTGGTAGTGCCCCAGCAATAGCCTTGGTAGATATATATAATCTTCAAGTTTCATTTACAAAATCCATTCTTTTTATTAATTTAGTTGGCATTGTCACCAAAATCCATACATTATAATTCCAAGTCTTCTTAACTATGTTAATCTCTCCCTCTGCATTCGTGAACGCAAAATTCATTTCAAGTCTTGGCTTCTCTACTTGTAACATCTCAGGTACAGTGTAAACTTAACCTGTTTCCCTAAACTGGTAACCTTCTGATGTCCCACTTAATGACTGTAACCAAGAGTCAATACATAATGGAAGCTTGAAACTAGGGAACAACTAAGAAGTCTCTATCTCTGTCATCGCTAATGGCCTTCATAAGGACCTTATGACAACACTATCGATTTCCATTTTTTCTCTTCCAGCATTTCTCATACCCAGTCAATACTTCCCATTATTATTCATCTGTACTCTATTATAGTAACTCTCAAAGTACTTTCTTCTCATGTTTACAACTTCTGGTTTTACCTTTGATCTTGTGCAGTGTTAATATCACTTTATTGAGGAAATACTGGTTTAACTTATTTTTGCTGTCACAAGAGCACATTTTTCAAATGTATGTATTTGAACATATTTCAGATCAACCAAACCATCATCCTATTCCCCCATAGGGACTCAGGTCCCCAACTCCCCTTAGTGCCCCTCCTGTCCCCCTCCTGAGTCCCCAAATATTCTGTGACAGAGGATATTCCATATCCTGATATACTAGAGTCTACACATTGAAGCACAGTCCTTTGCTTTGTTTCTTAGAGCCTATCATAACTGAGATAATCAGGTTTCCATTCTTCACCTTGGAGCATATTTTTTCTTTTTTTTTTTTTTCTTTTCTCCACAATTATCACTGGGGCTGGTGTCACCACTACAAATCCACTGCTCCTGAAGGGCATTTTTTTCCATTTTTTTTTTATAGGATAGGACAGAGAAATTGAGAAAAGAGGAAGCAAGATAGAGAGCGATAGAGAAAAACACCTGGAGGCCTGCTTCACTGCCACCTTACCCCACCCCACCCCCTGCAGGTAGGGAGCCAGAACTGGGATCCCTTGCATGTTGTACTATGTACGCTTAACCCAGTGCTTTACCACCTTCCCCCCACACACACACTTTTTTTAGTTTAAAAAATTACTAACCCTTGGTTGAGCCTAGAAAACCGTATCTCAACAGCTTTGAATCCTCTCAAACTTCCTCTGGACTCTAGACCATGAAGTCATTCACTATTTTTCATTTTATCAGAAGACCTTTGCTGCCGGCCTAGCTTCTCTGGCGGAAGACAGATGACCAGGGACTCATGGCTGAACTGGGAAGCAGTATCTCTTTATTTATGTGAACGCAGTGCAATCTAAGTTATCTCTAATCACAATCCTGTCCTTATATATATATATGCCAAGTAGGGTGGAAATAGGATGTGACATAGAGAGGGTGGAGCAAAAAAAAGACTGGTGGAAATCAGGGTGTACTAGGAGAGGGGGCGGAGCAAAAAGACATCATGAACCAATGGGGATTAAACCAATGCCCTGCAGGCAGGGCAGTGCTTAGTTAACAGTGGTTATGTAAATAGAATACAGTGTTAAGCATGGGGGGTTAAACCAATGAAACAGAAGGGGTTTTAGAAGCAGAATTAGAAGCATACCAACACTGCTCCTTGTGGCAGAATCTTTGCACCTATTGGTTATTTCTTTCCTCTCTTCTTTATTTTTAAATGATATATTTATGTATTTACTATTTATTTATTAGGCAGAAACAGAGAGATATCAGGAGGGATGGGGGAGATAGACAGTTATATATATATATATATGTATATATATATATATATATATATATATATATATAGAGAGAGAGAGAGAGAGAGAGAGAGAGAGAGAGGCCTGTAGTATTGCTTCACCACTCATGAAACTTCCTTTCTGCAGCTGGGAACTAGGTCTTGAACCAGGGTGCTTGTACATTGTAACACTTATGTTTGACCAGGTGTCCCACCATATGGCCCCACTCTCTCTTCTCCTTTTCACAGTTTCTGTGTCTGGGCATCTGGGCTGCATCATTACATCGCCACAGATGCTTTATCTAACCTACATGATCAGTTCAGCCCATTCCATTTTCTTCTCCACATTGCATTAATAACAAATGCCATTTTACATTTATTCATGGACTATGTCTGTCTTCCAGAGTAGACTTCAAACTCTACAAGGGTATCTTATGGCAGAGTGGTGACTCTTGTGCCCCTACAACCTCCCACTGAAATGCTGCCTCTATGTTTATTAAGTGAAGTAACTGATTCCCGGACATTTTGCATTCAGTTTTGTCTCCATAGCAAAATATGTAAACTGCAAGGTTTTCATCTGATAGAATACTTCATCAGAAATGAGTGAGTATATGCACTAATGAAGCAGCACAGCTACAATTATGTTAACACCTGCCACGATCATAGGCATTGAAGTCATCTGGGTTGGAGATTTGCTAGACAATATCATGACTTGCATGACACAAAAGCAATGCTCTGTCTGTCTACTCCTGGGGAGCATCCTATGGCCAAATGTAACAAAATAATCTTGTTCCTTTGCCATATGTGATTTTTATCCTATTGCATAGACAGCCTTTAATTGCTTTCTTTCTAAAAGGGACTGCTTCCTGTTATAATGAATAACTAAATGTAGGCCTTCATGATATCCCTCAAACTATGGTAAAGGAACAAATTAATATTCTGTTATTTTTCTTTCAGAATGGGAAATATAGTTCAAGCTTCAGTCATCTGATGAAGTCATAGATGAATGACAATGCAGTTATATTAACTAAAAATAAGGAGAAGGAAGAGATGAAGAAGTATAAAATGAAACACATTCCTTTTGTTTCCCTGCAATGCTATTCCTGTAAATATTTAACAATAAAACAATTATTTCTTTACCTCAATGCTCAGATGGCAAAGACTCTAAATCTGCTTCACAAACGAGATTGGATGACTCTTCCCCTCGGGAAAAATAATCCTATTGTAGGATCTGTATTTAAAAATAAATATATAATTAAAAAGCATTGGGACAGTTCATTTGAATGGCCACAAGAGAGCAGTAAGAAATTAAAGCTTAGGAAGATGGCTCACAGTCACACTCTGCAGAAGTGTTGTTTGCTATCGTGAGGGATAGAAGACAGACATACTTGCAATTGTTCTTAAGTTTCAAAATATAGTCTAAAATGTCTTGATTTGGAGACCTGGGAGGAGGGGGAAGACAGTATAGATAGTATTCGTAAAGCTACCAAAAAGAACATTAAGCTGAGGAGGGCTTCAGAAACCTCAAGCTGATGTATGAAAACAAAATGAAGTAATCACTATGGCCCACGGGACATGCTGAGCATTCATGGTTCTATCCCTTTGGAGCATACAGCCCTACAGAAAGGTATGTAACCCAACTACAAAGCCGCACAGAAGGTTTCAACTGCAGCAAAGAGGAAGCAGAGTGTGAAGAGAAAACCTATCCTCTCACGTTGTTATGTAGCTAGTGTTTTAATTTTTTTTCTATGGCTTTGCTGGCTCTTACCCCAAGGTTCATCATCTTTTTTTTTTTTTTTTTCCTGTCCTCACCCTTTCCTATCACACAATCCAACTTTTTCTCCCTGGAATTTTGGATGTCTTGGAAGTATTTAGGAACAGTGAAATAATTAGTATAGGGTGCTGCTTTGCCATGTGCACAACCCAGGTTTAAGTCTGACTCCTACTGCATTGGAGGAAGCTTCAGTACAGTGCTGTGGTCTCTCTCACTGTCTCTTTACCTAAAAATAAGCAAAGAAATGATGACTTTCTAAAATGGCCAATAACAGCACTTATCATTAGGAGTCATCTGAAAAAAATTTTATGAGAAAGGACATGAGCAGGAAGTTCACAGAAGTAGAAGCTCAGATAGTCAGCTAATGAAAAGCAACTGAACCCCAATTCTCCAGAACCCTACCCCACCAGGGAAAGATGGAAACAAGCTGGGGGTATGGATCAACCTGAAAATGTCTATGTCCAAGCAGAAAAGCAATTACAGAGGCCAAATCTTCCACTTTCTGCACCCCAAAAAGAATTTTGATCCCTACTTGTAGAGGGATAAAGAATAGGGAAGCTTCTAGTGAAGGGAATGGGACACAGAACTGTGGTGGTGGGAACTGGGTGGAAATGTATCCTTGTTATCTTGTAATCTCGTTTTAATCTCAAATAAAAAATAAAATAAATAAAAATGAGCAAATAAATTGAGATAAGGTGTGGGGGAGTGGGGTAAGACTCTCATGCTCAAAGCTCCATCAATCCCGCATGTCACCATCAGGCAGAGCTGAGAAAAAGAAGAGGAAGAGGAAGGAGGAGGAGGAGGAAGAGAAAGAGAAGGAGAAGAAGAAATGAAGGTAGGAAAGAAGGAAGGAAGAAAGGAAAGAAGGAAGGAAGGAAGGAAGGAAGGAAGGAAGGAAGGAAGGAAGGGGTCTGGATGATATATGCCAGAATAGCAACTGCCTATGAATGTGGTTCACAGGTGAATTCTGTTTTTAATAGAACCACCAATAGAGTGTGAGTTTTGTGGTTTTTCATTTGTTTTTATCAATTGGCCCAAGAAAAATTTACTTTTATATTGGGGAAAACCATCTTAGAAAAGGCTAAAAATCAGTCTGGTCAGTTCAATAAATGAATAAATAAATAAATAAATAAATATTTAAGCTTTATATTCATATAGCAAGTTTAAACAAGGCCTCAGAAAAATATAATATAGTATTTATGTTTTTATAACCGTAGGAAAAAATACATAGTGGAAGGTTACTGTGAATGTACAGGTTATATCTGCAAGCTGTTGTGATAAATGCAAAAACATTTTTTAAATCCAAATACTTGATTTCCTTTTCAGTGTGCCAATTTAGCCTTGAGAGTGGAGGGGAAGGCATGCATGCAGGGAGCCTCCTTACTCCTTGCCCCATGACCTGATGCCCACCCTATTTCACTTTTTCTAGCTATTCTAAATGATCATATTCTTACTGATTTTAGGCCCATATTTCACATATAGTTGAGCAAAATATTTTACCAGGGGGGAATTTTCATTAATGTGATTGTGCATGGCTGAATAGTCTTATAAATAATGCCAACTTTCCAAGCAGGACAGATGTACCAAGGAACACTACTACCAGGCACTAGGTGGTGGTGCACCTGGTTAAGTGCACACATTATGGTGCACAAGAAGGATGACAGAGGACCTAGTGGGGGTTGTATTGTTATATAGGAAACTGGGGAATGTTACGCATTCACTGTTGAATGTAAAACATTAATTCCCCAACAAAGAAATTAAAAAAAAAAAAGCTCCTGGTTCAAGCTCCTGGTTCCCACTTGCAGGGGAAAAGCTTCACAAGTAGTGAAGCAGGGCTGCAGGTATCTCTCTCCCTCTCCATCTCCCCCTTCACTCTCAATTTCTCTCTGTCTCTATCCAATAATAAACAAATAAAATAAAATAAATTAAACAAATAAACACTACATCCTACTGTAAGTTTGCAGCACTTCTTTATACTTTTTTTTTTCAAAATCATTTTTCTAGGGGGTTAGTAGTTTATAGTATAGTTGTTAACACATGGTAACAATTTCTTAATTCCTTGGTATAGGTGTCTGAAAAACACTCTCTGCCCAAATTTAGATCCTTTTCCACCATCATGCATCAGGACCCCAGCATTCCTTTCCTTCCTTCCAGTGTTGTTTTATTTTCTGCCCTGTTCAAATTATCTCTCCAGGAATTATAAAAATCATTGACTACTGAATCTCTCTCCTATGAAACCAGTGATAGGTTAGACCTAGAACAAAGCATGGAACATGTGAACCTTAAGTTAAGATAGTAAATAGAGTCAGTACTTTGCCATTATAGGAGGGTAGACCCTGAATTTGGCTGACTACAGCCTGGCAGCTTTTCTCCTCCTCCTCTCCCCCTCCTCTCCCCCTCCTCTCATTTTTTTAAACATGTAAAAGTCCCTTCATTTCAACAGCTCATATTTTTCTCTTCATAGAATTTCCAGTCCCTGGGGACCACATTTCTTCTATCACTGAACCCTTCCAGATGCAAGAGAGAGAGAGAGAAGAAATAAAAAAAGAAGAAAAGGCTGGGGAGGAGCCTACTAGATCTCTTTGAAGAACATTTTAATTTCTGTGTGACTTTTCTCACTGTCTATGTTCATGGAGATTTAAGAGCTGGGTTGTGGGGTGGGCATGAGTCAATGCAGCCCAGTGGGCCAGTTTAGATCTCCCTTCCCTCTGATTTCTCTCCTCCAGGCAATTTCCCATTCCCATCTTTTATGTTTCCTCATCTGTGAAAAGGAACAGGCCTAATCACCACCCTTGTTCGTTGGTTACAACCCCACCCCTCATTTAAAAAATAAAATGTGCTTTATCCTTTCCTGGAAAAAATGAAAAATTCTGTCATGGAGAAGTGAAGGCAGAAAGGAAGGAAGTAGCTCTGTTTTATTCATCAGGTCTAAAAATGCAGTCCTGTAGCAGCCAACCAAATTGGGTCAAATACTCAGAGTATTTAAATATCCTCAAGCATGTGGTTCATGAGGTGGCTTAAGCAGGGCATTGTGGTCTGCTTCCACAATAGGGAGGGCACTGCCATAAAGGATGAGTCAACACCCTCGTCATTCCCAGCCTTCCTTCTGGGTAACCTTGCACAAAAATGACTGCACTATCCAAGCCCCTGGCCTCTGTGGTCAAGTCATCTCCTGAACTTATGGGGATTTCCTCTTATCCAGGGTCTGTCTCATGCCCTTTGTTTCTCCTCTCTGAGCATCCTCATTCTTTCTACTCACTGGCCTTTTGTTTATGCTTCCTTTAAAACAATACCTTAAGACTAGTTTTAAAACAATCCAAAGGGTTGTGGGTTTTTGTTTTTCTTTTTCCTTTTAACAGAGCAGAGATAGTCAAAGAAGAAGGCAGAGATGTAGGAGATGAAGAGGAGAGGGTTTAGGTAGTTAGGGAAGTAGAAGGATGGGATATTTCCTTTACTATCAGCTCACTTGGGGTGAATCACCTACAGTCAGGTGCCTTTGAGTGACTCACCTATCATTAATCCTGTCCGAGAGAGGGGACATGAATGTGAAAACACTTCCTTAAAGGAATTCTAAGGGAGGAGGTAAATTACTATGTGAAATCTCTTTGGAGGAAGTTCCTGTAATAATTCCAAATGTTATTTTTTTTATCTCTCATGTTGCTTAGTCTTCACATTTCAGGAACCATGTAACTTGCTAACATTATTAAGAGGAGGGAAGTGCTATTCTCTTTCACTTTCATGTTTAGAAACTTGGCTTTTTTTTTTTCTTCAGTAGAGTTTACAATTCATGGAGCAAATAAAAGGTTGCTCAACTTAATTAAAGTAAAAAAAATGTAAGGTTTCAGTTCTATTAACATTCACAAAGCCCCTCATGAATGTTCGGGTCTATGTCCAGGCATAAATAAATAAATAAACGCCAGTAAGGGAGATAGCATAATGGTTATGTAAAAAGAATTTCATGCCTGAGGCTTGAAGGTTTAATACCAGGCATCACCTGAGCTGATTAGTGCTCTGGTAAAAATTAAAAAGTAGGTAAAGGCAGGACTCCAATAATAATAAAGGAACAGTGGGAAGAAGCACAATGAGGTTAAGGGATCTTGAATGTGTTGTATTAAGATTTTAAAATCAAGGTGGGCAAAATAGGCAAAATGTGGATGGCTATGTGGATGGCAGTGTGTCTTTTTGCCCTGTGTGGGACCCAGATCTGAGCCCGGCCCCCACTGAGTTCAAGGAAACTCCGATGGTGTGTGGTTCTTACCCTTTCTCTCTGCGTTGCTTATTCTAGCTAAAAAATAAATACATAAATACTGGAAACCTGTCATGAGCTTTTTTTGCCTAGTGGGTTGGATAAACGTAACGATTTGGTTTTTTCATGGTGGTGGTTTGTTTCTTTAAGACAGAGACAGAGAGGTCTCGAGAACAAGAGAGATTACAGTACTGAAGCTTCTTTGAGCATTCTGGGATCCCGGCTCCGACTTGGGTAGCACACATGGGAATGCAGTGCACCACCCACATGAGCTATTCCATCAACCCATAATGTGGTCTTTTATCCATACGTGCACCTGTGCTGAGACTTTGCCATACCAGGCAATATCCTTCTGAGAATAAAATTTAAAAAAAAAAAAAATATTTTAGCACAAACTACATATTCCTGTCCAGGTAAAGAGATAGGCCTGTGAAGTAACTACATAGCATTTTTTTTTTTATCTAGTGCAGTGAAGGAGACTCAATCAGAGGCTTCTTTAGATAAGGTAACCTCAAAAGAAGTTGTCTTAGTTGCTGATATTTTGGGTCAGCTGGGACTGCAATGAGAAGTCAGCTGTGGGATGAGTCAGGACGCCTCTTTCCAGAGGCAGGAACAGTTAGAAGATTTCATGACAGACCTCTGACAAAGACCAGTGTGTAGGGCCAGCTGGTGGTGCACCTGGTTAAGAACACACATTATTGTGAGCAATGCTCAGGGTTCAAGTCCCTGGTCCCCATCTGTAGGGGTAATGCATCAGGAGTGGTGAAGCAGGGCTGCAGGTGTGTGTCTTGTCGTTTTCCTTCCTTCTGCCTCACCCTCCTCTCTCAATTTTTTTCTGTCTCTATCCAATAATAAATAAATAAAAATGTTAAAAAGGGAGATCGATGCATATTGAGTATAGTATGGGAAGAGATATCTCAAAATTGAGGGAAATGGTACAGCTCACATCACAACAGCCTTTTGATGTTATAAAATGCAAGTTATATGTTAATCAGGATGCAATAGGATTCTAGTAGGGAAGAGAAAGTCACCCTTCTGGTGTTCTCTTTTTTAAAAAAAGCAGACTACACAGTGAGGGGTAGGCCATGGAGAATGAAAAGCATAGGAAGAAAATGAGTTGGGAAGCTACATACGTTGGTAAGAAGCATCTATGAGCTTATGTAAGAAGCTTATATAAGCACATGTAAGAAGAAGCTACATCAATCAGGTGAGCAAAGAGGCCACTGTGAACCATAATTATCATAAGGTACAGGGCAGGGCTGGCATTATTCTCGATACTAGAAGTTCTGGCTGTGAGTGACAAGCATGTTGTCTTCCCAAATGAATTTTGTGGTGGCAGAGCTAAGGTGTAAAACCAATGTGCCATGTCTCTGCACTGAGAAAGCCACTTTCATTTTTAGTTCAATTCATTCCGATTCTTCCCTTGTCCGATCGCAAAGTCTCATATGGGAACTAGGAATGTGGATAATAGTTACTCTGTCTTCACTCCATCGGTTCTAACTCCATGGATTTTCAAGCCACCAACCATTGTGGTCAAAGAAGAGGAAGGTAGAACCTATAAGTGGTTCATGGGAACATGAAAAATGAGAGGTGGAGCTGCTAACAGAACATAGGTACTATGTCTGGGTTTCAGCAAGGCTGTAATCAGAACCACATTGCTTTGTAACAGGAAATCTGGGCTTCTAAGAACTGCAAAGTGGAGACTTACCAACTGACCTAATCATGCAAAGAAAATGTCAAATTGCAATAACAGATTTTTGTACTCCTGTCTGCCTGAGGAGCAGGGCTTGGGGTCCATGCCCAGCCAGACCATAAAGCACACAATTACCTAGGCTCCATGTTTCGGTAGAGTTTGGCTGAAATGTGCCAGATATTGTTAAAAATACAAAGAACCCTGTTCATAAACACCAGGCTTTCTACAGAGCCAAAGGCACATGTTTATTTGTGTGGTCAGTGGCCTGCATATTTTAAGAATCATGTAAATAATAAAGTCAAACTACTTTATTTGGTAAGAGTGAAATTGATGGCCCATTAATCAGACACATTTGTGGGCTGTTGCATCTGTACATGTGCTATTGATAAGAAGTAGGGAGTGTGTACATGTGAGAGAAATTTATAAAAATATGCTTCAAAATGTACATGGTCCTTTATGGGGGGAGAGAAAGAGCTTTATCTCATTGGATTCATAGCAAAATTAGGAAGTAGAATTAAGAAAAATGGTAATAACTTTGTATTAGCCATTCCTCCAAGAAAAAGGAATGCAAGCTCTTAGGACTGATCAGATCTGGAGAGAAATATGTCTCTAACCACTGACTATAATCTGACCTTTGTGATGTTCCTTTAGATCTTACCTAAGAAAAAAGAAGGAATGTAGTTCTATTTGTAAGCCCTTGAGAACTACATTTCCCAGAGAGGCTGGGTGGTGGCACACCTGGTTGAGTGCACATGTGACAGTGTGCAAGGACCTAGGGTTCAAGCCCCCAATCCCTACCTACAAGAAGAAAGCTTTGCAAGTAGTGAAGCATGTTGCAGATGTCTCTCTGTCTTTCTCCCTCTCTATCACACTCTCCCTTCTCAGTTTCTGACTGTCTCTATCCAATAAATAAAAAATAGTTGAGTGCACATATTACAGTGCACAAGGACTAGGGTTCAAGCCCCTGGTCTCCACCTGCAGGGGAAAAACTTCACAAGTTGTGAAGCAGTGCTACAGGTGTCTCTCTGTCTCTCTCCCTATCACCCCCTTCCCTCTCAATTTCTGGCTCTGTCTCTAACCAATAAGTAAATAAATAATTTAAAAATAAATTAAAATTAAAGGCAATAGAAAAAAATTAAAACAAAAAGAAGAAAGTGAAAGTTGAAAAAGTCTTCAATCCTGTTTAATAGAGTACCCAATTATAACTATTCTTCAGACTATAATAATTTATATTTTTAAAAATTTAATCAAGAGATGAGTTTTTTTTTCTTCTGTTCATAAAAGTCTGCAACTTCAAAAGACTGTTTACTGCAGATAACTGAGTCCAAGCTGAAGTGACCACGGTCAATCTTTTTTTTTTAAGTTGTTAACAGAAAGACCAACATTTTTTTCTTCAGTTTCCATATGAATTTCATTTGTAATGTCATTTATTTGTACATATGTATTTTTCTCACAAGTAGGTGTCAAGGCAAAGATAAGTTGAAATTAGCATGCAGATAATTCAAAATCATATTCTAATGTGAGGAAGTGTTCAGCAGACTGCTTGCCAACTTAGCACAACTATCTGGAGGGAAGGCTTCAATTCTATACCCAGCCTTTGCCTTTTCCAATTTACCCACAGTAGACTTTCTCAGGGATCAAAGGCTGCAGCAGATGTCTTTGCAAAGCACAGAGGCAATGAGCTGCTCCACAGACAGAAAGACTACTTATGGGGAGGGAACTTTCTTGGCTTCCTGATCTTAGCACACATGAAAGTGTGGTGGGGTTTGTTGTTATTTTGTTTGTTTGTTATTTTTCTTGATACCCAACATGTGAAAGGCTTCTCTAAGACCTATTCATGTGATATACTTTCAATAAGCTGTCTGAAAGAGCACTGAGAGAGAACACCTTAGGTCTGAAAAATACAGGGAAAAAAAAAGTTTCAGCATGGTAAAAGGATCACATAAAGGAAGCTCTAAGAAGTTCATTTGTTTCATGCACATAGCTGAGTGGACTAATCAGTGCTGAGTAAGTTCCCAGCAAGACAATCTTAATGGAAATATGAAATGTTTAATGAAACCAAGATCAAATTCACATTCCCTCAACTCACCATAAATGGCTAAGTCACAACCTCAAATTATGGCTCTTGTCTGTGAACTATGACTTGTAGGAGGGAGTAGGGGGGGAATTTGGCATTGTTTTAAAATTGTGATTTTATGGGAGAATTGATTAATGGAGGTCACAAGTTGGTTGTAATGTTTAGTTTTGATTTGAATCAACTGCCCAGAGTTTCTTTTTAGGTATCAGAACTAATAAGTAAAAGCAGGAAACAAAAAGGCAGAAAAAAGAAAAAAGGCATCCCAATTCCAGGTATACTTTTAAAT
This sequence comes from Erinaceus europaeus, assembly GCF_950295315.1. NCBI lineage: Eukaryota > Metazoa > Chordata > Mammalia > Eulipotyphla > Erinaceidae > Erinaceus > Erinaceus europaeus. The sequence goes on from NC_080175.1 coordinate 57,520,404, forward strand.
ACTGCTTTCCTGTAATCTTATGAGTCAGTATAAATCTGGACTAAAGGAAGCCCAATATCTGAGTATAACAAGCAATGTGAATTTAGCCATCCATCTAGATCTTGATGTTCTCTGCTTGAAATATTATAACTTATTTTAGCATCAAAAGTATAATTAGTTTAGTTTGTTCAACATGTTTTTAAAAACTACAAAATAAGCTTTTCATGCTGTAATAGAGAGATCAATTCACAGATTTGAAAATTTTCATTTAGCTAGATGAGATAAAAGCTAATTTTTCTTAGAATGCTAAAGATGAATTAATCCCACTGCCAGCATCATTATAACTAAAGGAATTATTTAGTTTAGAAAATATTCAAATGTTAATGTGAAAGTTACTGTAAAGAATATATTGATTAATGTGTGATATTACTGAATCATTTTCAGGAAATATTCAGCTCACAGTAATTAATTATTTCATTTGAGATGCTAGAGTAATTTATATCAGGTGCAAAGACCCAGGTTCAAGAGGCCAGGCCCCACCTACAGAGGAAGAGCTTCACAAGTGGTGAAATAGTGCACAGGTAACTCTCTTTCTCTTTATACCTATCTCCCCTTCCCCTCTCGATTTCTCTCTGTCTCTATGCGATAAAATAAAAGTAAATTAAATGTTAAAAAAAAGACTTATAAAGTGATTTTCATTCACCCAATACTTATTAAATCTAGTAAATCTGTCTATAGGTAGTATCTTCATGCCAATCCAGGAAGTTAGACACAGAAAATGGTGCCTTGAAAACAAGATTGGACTCAAACATATTAAAAGCAGTTGAAGATGAAAGTGTCCTTTATGAAATCTCACAGAATAACCAACCTGTTTTACTTTAATGTTTCTCCTCAGTTTTTTTTATTACTTTCCTTACTATGCTGCTGCATTCATATGAGAGATTGTGAAACTCGATAACAAGCTTCTACATCAGTGTTTAACTATAGACTTGTGAATGGCTTACCTGGATAACAAACTGTTTTATTTATTTATTTATTTTATTTAGTGTTAAGCATTACCAATGACCCTTACCCTAACACAACATAAGAATAAGGAGCAATTATGAAATAAACAAAGGGAAGTGTCTTATTTTTGTGCTAAGACTGAAGGTGTGGATTCATATTTTAAGATATAGAGTCCTATTTTACAACAAACTCTGTGAGCAGGAAGGTGTTTATTACTACTAAGTCATACCATCTACAAGAACTAGAAAGGATTCTTTATATTTACTGTTTGTGTGTTTTAAGTTTTCTGCTTTTTCTTTCCCAAGCCAATGGAAGCATACAAATGTTGCATTGTAAATGCACACAATGGTGTGAGCTAACCTGAAATAATATGACTGCTGTCAACTGTGACTCTAAAAAAAGAAAGAAAGAAAGAAAACAATTTTTCCTCAGCAGCTGTTGCAGTATTGAAACATTATTTCCACACACATCCATGAATTATTTAGAATCTCTTAGTTTGGAAGTTTTCTCTGTCCAACAGGTTCCAACTTTGGTTTTCAACTATTGTCCATAGAAAGATAAAGTGCATAAGGGACTGAATTCCACATGAACCCCCTTATGTACATAACTAAAATTCTCTTTAAATACTCTTACATACAGACTGACTTAGTGGTTCAACAAAGCAAGTACATAGTTCATTGGCATTTTAACATAAATATAATAGTGGAAAAATTTGGATAGATACGGTATGGTATCTATAAATATAATGGAAAACAGAAAAGAATAATTTTGCCTTATAAGAATTATATATGGAAACAACAGACTCCAGCTTTAATCTAATTAGGAATCATCAAGAAAGAGCTCTCTAAAAATTTCCCCACACACATATTTTTCAAGTTAATTTAAATTTCATTCTAAAATTTACCTTAAATATTAAGACATCTTGTTTAAAGGCTGGGAGTATGTATGGATCGACCTGCCAACACCCATGTCCAGTGGAGAAGCAATTACAGAAATCAGACCTTCGACCTTCTGCATGCCATAATGATCCTAGGTTCATGCTCCTGGAGGGATAAAGAAAAGGAAAGCCTTCAAAGGAGGGGATGGGATACAGAGTTCTGGTGGTGGGAATGTCTGGAATTGTTCCCCTCTTATCCTATGGTCTTGTTGATAATTTTTATTTTATAAATAAATATTAAAAAATGGAAAGTTTCCAATGGAAGGAATGGGATATGGAACTCTGGTGGTGGAAACTAAATGGAATTACACTCCTGTTATCTTACAAGTTTGTTAGTTATTAAATAACTAATAAAATATATATTTTAAAATAAAAAAGACATCTTGTTTAGAAGAAAGTACCTCACTGAGATAAGTAGTAGGCTCGATTTCTTCAGTAAAGAAAAAACTATGAAAATGTTTCATAGTTTTGCTATGGACACTTGGATAAAAAGAAAGATAAGGGCTGGGGAGATAGCATGGTTATGCAAAAGACTCTCATGCTTGAGGCTCTAAGATCCCAGGTTTCAATCCCTAGCCCCACAAAAAGCCAAAGCTGAGGGGTGCTCTGGTCTTTAGCTTGGTGTCTTCATATTCTCTCTCTCTCATTCTTTCTCTCTCTCTCATTCTCTCTCTCTCTGTCTCTCTCTCTCTCTCTCAATAAAATAAAGATAAAAAATGAAAATGTGTATATTGCAGCTGGTAGAACAGTTGTTACTATGGTTAGAGGGGAGGGAAGACACTGCCACTTGAGTACAATGGTTACAAAAGACAAATAGCAAACAGTTTCATATTGCTTCTTCTGCTGTCTCTCTCTCCCTCTTGCCTTCCCCTTCTCTTTTCCTGCTCTTTTCACTTTCTTAACATTATGATCCACTGAAGACTCGGCCTTCTCATTGTTTCATTCAAATGGCGTATTGAGGACCAAACAGATTTCTCTACTTGAACTGAATTTGATGTTTTGCATCTTAAGAGATGCAGCATCATTTTCCAAAATAAGAGCTGACAATATTCAATTATGGGGTTCAACTGTAGATGCCAAAAAAAAAAAACAAAAAAACTGCAAGGTGCTGGAAGGAAGTTTTATAGTGTCTAGTGGAAAAACTCTTAAGTGGAATTCTTTCTTAGAGGATCAATTTTTAGAAATAAATTCAGGTTTATGGAAGAATCATCAAACACAAAGGCATGATTCCTTAGGGCAAAGTGTCTGAGTTCAACACATTTTTACAATCCACTTCTACTCCAACTGTTTGATCATTTTATTAAGTTTGAAGGAGTTGAACCTTTCTCTTCTGATGAGTTTTGCACTATCTAGTAAACAAATGCTGTTTATAAAAACTATAAACAATTTAACTAATTATGTAAGATTGCCACTTAAAATTATAGCCTAGAATCAGCATTTTCAGAAAGAATTAAGTAAAGGTGAGAGAATCATATTATAGATTCTTAGCAGAAAGCAGGTTTTAAAAAGTTGTCTTGACAGTCCAGTTATAAAACATGATATAAATACATTTTAATAACATATCAGATTCCACAGTGAAAGAACTTAATTATATGTAACAGTATATAATACTTTAAGATAGTATTTAAAATAAAACATGTAGGTTTTATTTTTAATTTGTTATATTTTTATTTGTGCTGTTTTTATTTTTGTTGTTGTTGGTGGTGGTGGTGATGGGGGAGGCATTGATGCTTAAATATGTTGGATTCCACTACTTCTGGGCTCACTGTTCATTCCTTTTGATTCAGATAGAGTGAAGAGACAGAGACAGAGAAAGAGATACTGTCACACCATTCTACTATCTATGAAGGTTGCCCTGGTGCCATTCACAGGGGGCCTGGGCTCAAACTTGGGTGTTTTTTTTTTTTTAGTCTTTATTTATAAAACAGAAACACTGATAAAAACCATAGTATAATAGTGGTACAACTCCACACAGTTTCTACCACTGGAACTCTGTATCTCACCTCCTCCCTTGATCACTTTCCTATTCTTTAACCCTCTGGGGGTATGGACCCAGGGTCATTATGGGGTGCAGAAGGTAGAAGGTCTGGCTTCTGTAATTGCTTCCCTGCTGAACATGGGCATTGACAGGTTGATCCATACTCCTAGCTTGTTTCTTTCCCTGATGGGGTGGGGCTCTGGGGAAGTGGGACTCCAGGACACATAGTGGGGTCATCTGTCATCATGAACCTAAAGACTGGAATAGCTCAGATGAAGAATTGGGGGCATCTCTTTTTGTAGATAGTTAGTAGGCCTATTTTAGTTATATTCCAAAGGGCCCATGACTATACTAGTTTGTTTGTTTGTTTGTTTACACCTAGTGAAGCATGTTCTGTTTCCCAGCCTAGTCTACACTGCTTTCTTGTTTGTTTGTTGTTGTTGTTTTTTGTCGCCACCAAAACTTCACTGCTCTAGGCAGACCTTTTTCAAATGAAAAGATAGAAACAGAGTGAGTGCACTACCCAAATGAGCTAGCTATCTTCCCTTCCCTGTGTTACAGCTTCAAGTTTTCTAAATGTGAAGAATTTGATTTCACACTGAAATTAAGTATTGATATCAATGAGTCTTTTTTTTAAATAAAGGACCTGAAGTTCCCAAATGTCTTTTTGAATGTCATTTTGTGAATGTTCTTAATTTTACAATTCTGTGTTGTCCAGGGTTTTTAAAACAGTTTAAGCTGAAAACTTTTTGCAAAGTAGAAGTCAACAGTTTGATATCTGAATTGTGTTATTAAGTTATTTTTTTAAAAAAATTGTTAGTATTTTCTCTAATGGAATGGCATGAAATTCTTAGGGAAATAATATTGGCTGTCTTTCTCAGTAATGCAGATCGGCATGGACTTCCCCTTCATTGTATGGTGTGACTGCAAACAGGAAACCCAAAATGTATTTTTCTAAACCAATCTGAAGTCTTTTTTCTTTTTCAAGAGCTAGTACATATTTTGCATGTATAGCTCTCAGCTGTTTGTTTGTTGCTTTTTGTACAGGATATTGTAGTGACTTCCTACAATTTTAACTCATCTGAAAAATAGACTTATTCCAAAAGCCTTAATGGCAAAAGATAAAACCCAAAGTCACCAACACATTCATAACAATAATTTTAAATTATTTGTGCTTTTTTTTTTTACAAAGAAATTCTATTTGTCCCTACAAATAAATGTCTTTACAAATAAGAGACAGCACATTACAAGCCAAATAGACCTCCAGATAAAGATCGCAGAATAAATGTCTAGTTAATTGAAGATATAATAATGTCCATCTTTCCTAATTTATTTGGAAACATTCTCCAGTATCCAGGAAACATATATCTATAAAACATTAAACACGATAGTGCACTTTTAGCCAAGAAATTACATAAGTAAATTTGTATGACTTGTGAGTAATCTCATGTGCTTTTGTTTGTAAATTTAAAAAAAAGTTACGTACATTGTTGGGATGTATTTATAGTATGTTTTTTATTGTTAAATTATGCTTTTAGAGCTGTAGGAACATTTGAGAACAATAATCAGTGCTGTGGAAGGTATTGTTAGCGGAGTCCTTTCTATTGAATTTTCAAGATGCTGTAAAATGAGATTATGTGAGTAGCACCTCTGGACACTTTTTCCCATCATTGTGTTGGTATCAATCGCTGACTTCCACCATTTCTCCCTGGATTAAATAGAAACCCTGTTTCCCATTGCCTTGATTGGATGGTTTATTATAATGCATGACAGAACTGATAACCTTGCAGAGATTAAGCATTGTGGGAAGCTAACGGAAACCAACAGCTTCAGTGTCTCCACCACAGACCTGAGAAGGTCCCAGTATACTTTCACTTCTTACTCTGACAAAGAATTTGTCCTCCTTAGCAAGCCAGGCCCAGCCTATCCCTGAGAGACAGCAATGTCTTCTTTAGCTGCTATCAGAGCTGGGCAGCTGTTCCACGGGCAGGGGTAACCTGTGCCATATGTTTGAAGGGAGAGCCTGCCTGGCTGCCTAGTGCAGCGCCTGATCACTAAGTGTGCTCAGACAGATTGCAAGCACACGCTGGGCTGGATCCCTTTGCAGTTGGCAGGGTGAGACCTGGCTGGGAATTGAAGGCTGTCTGAAGAAAGGGTGTCTATTCCTTATTCTGCCCTGGAGTCATCTGTAACAATGGAAAAACTCTTCTCATATTTGCTTCTCAGTTCCCCCCTGCTTCACACATGTACCAGAATATGAAATCTAATACTCAATCCTTGACTCTCCTGTAGAACCTGTGGAGATCAGATGTGAAAGTCTTACTTAATCAGATATTTTCAGGCTGGTAGACCAGTTCCCCAGTCTGGTTGTAGGGATATATAACTCTATAGTTACTTGTTGATTTTTTGAAGATTTTGACATATAAGAAATATATACACATATTGTGGTGTGTGTGTGTGTGTGTGTGTGTAAAAGTTTCGTTTTGAAATATTGTACAAAAATGTGGACAATAGGGGTCTTTGGACAAAGCATTATCCCATTCTTCACACTTCACATTTCTTTCTAAAATAGCTGGGAAATTGAGAAGAACTTCAAAGGCCCAGACTCCGTTATTTCTACTCTACTGAGATTTCTCCTTTTGTCTCCCTGACAAGGGCCTTGCCCTCTCTCAATATTTCTCCCAACTTCTTCCCAACAGAGACGTTGGCTTCTTCCAATCAATCCTGTGGTACACATTTTCAAGAGGACAGATGAGGATTCAAAGGAATGGATGCTGAAAAGTAAGCCAAGAGGCAACAGAGATCATAAATAAATAAATAAATAAACAAATAAATAAGGGAAGCAATGATGTGAAGAGTCTGGGTTGGGATAGAATCAGCCTAATCTGCCAGGAAGTAGTATCTTCATGGAAATCACTTATGATGCTGCAATATCAGTACAACAGTGAAGAATCTCACTAAGACTTTTGAGGAAAAACATGGAAGGAAGAAGTGGAGGCAGGCAGGTGTAATTAACAAACTTACATTATTTTAAAAATTTATTTATTTTTAATATTTTATTTATTTATTTATTTTACTTTGTTGATTTTATTTGATAGAACAGAAAGAAATTGAGAGGGAGTGAACATAGGGAGAGAGAGACATAGAGACACCTATAGGCCTATTCCACAGCTTGTGAAGCTTCCCCCTTAAAGGTGGGGACCGTGGACTTGAATCTGAGTCCTTGCGCACAGTGATATATGCACTTAATCAGTTGCACCACCACCCTGCCTCCTACATTACTTTTTTAAATAGAATAAAGATTTTGTATCTAGAAGCATGTCAGAAACAGAGTTCCCCCCCCTTACATACTTCTTTCTTTAGTGACACATTTTGCTATATTTTAATCTGTATAAAAGTCATGGTCACACAATCATAAGTAGAAATAAGTTAATTATGTGTCCTCTCCACTCCTCTCCTCTCTCTTCTGACTTAGAATCTTTCTCTCTACCTGGCCTCCAGGAATTGGTTTAACAATTCTTTCTCCTCTCTAAAAAAAAAAAAAGCATGTGTTGCACTGCAGAAGTATCAGTCAACACAATGAAAAAACTATAAACCCATTCATGATTTAATGTCATTTAAACCTTGTAAGTATATTTTTATTTTATCTGTTGATTTTTGTCTTAAACAAGTCAGTTTTTCTTAGGATATTTTCCTCTAAAAAATTATTTATGCTAAAGGAAAAAAAGTTCACATGCAGAAAATTTCTGAAAAAAAAAACTAAACTATCTGAAAAGTTATAATTGATAATATCAGCCTTATACTATTCTGAGCTTGTCAAAACATATAAAGTGCTTTATTTAATTATGGGCCCTTTATTTCAAATAACTGAAAAATTATTAATTATTTGGGTGAATATGAAAACATGGGGAAGAGATCTGAAAAATCAAATCATGTTAGGAACTACTAAAGTTCCTAACATGATTTGAAGGAGGGGAAAGAAAGAACCAGACATCACTCTGGCACATGTGCTTCTGAGGATCCAACTCGGGACCTCATGCTTGAGAATCCAAAGCTTTATCACTGCACCACCTCCAGACCAGATGATAGATATCTCCATCCTCATTGAAATATGTGAGGCAGACTTTAAATTGTTGCACTGACAAAACACAACTCTAGCAGTGTTTTAAAAATAGATTATTTAAAGAAAAAACATAGTAGTCATAAACTTGAAGAATTCAACTACTGACAGTATAGTTTTTAAGGAATCTAATAAGCAACAAATTCCTCCTTATCCAGCTTCATTCTCTTAGGGAACACAGTGTCTTCTTTCTTACTTTAAATTCACTACATTATTCTCTTTAGAATATATTGACACTTGGAATTTCCAGTTCCTATAATTCCATAATTTTTAACTGCATGCGACTTCAACTTGTCACAACAACTATCTCTAGATTCTAGTACTATCTTTACATGCCCTATGACTGTGGGATACAACAACATTTCTGTCATTTCTAACTTATTCAGATTCTTCCAACAGGGTTGTTAGAAGACTGTATTATGTTGGTTCCTACTAAGTTCTGTTTCCTATACCTGCCCCAACTTGTTCAAAGTGGGTTGGTTCTACCAGTTGGTTCTATCAATATGGTTAGTTCTTTTAGAAGGGGATGTGGGAGAGGTTGTCTCTAGAACATGAACTGAGCTTCATCATGCTGGTAGTGGAACAGAGATTTAACAGTCACATTCCAGCACTTTTGCAGGCCTGCATATATTGTTTGTTTTGTTTGTTTTTTGTTTTTGCCAGAATACTGATTTGCTCTTGAAAATGGTAGTTCTGAGACTGAACCTGGGAACTCAGGCATGAGTTAGTGTTGCCTAAACCATTGTGCTATTTCCCTCTGAGACTTTCAGTCTCTCTGACTTCACCGTCTACCTTTGCTTCTTGCTCTCAGAGCTCTAGCTACAGTATGGAAATATACAAAGTTCTCTGCCACCCTTCAAGACCTTTGAACTTTCTGCTTCCTTTACCAGTAATACTTGATTCTGTTATGCTTAGGCCAGATAATTCAACTCATTTTGCCATTTCAAATTAAGTATTGTGTCTTCAGGGAGGTCACCTTTTCTGAATGCTTGCTGCTATCACTCATTATTTTTTGCAACATCCGATTCAGTTGAATGTATTAGTTGAATCCTTTCCTTCAAGAGTTTAAACTCAGTGAGAAAACTACGGATGTCTTCAAGGTAAAGGTAGCAATGCGAGGAGACAAAAGTGTTTGACAATGGTGCAGGAGATGGTTTCATTGTGAATGCAGACCTAACATGAGATAGTCTGAAGGTGCCAAAGTCAAACTTTTTATATTGTCAGAGCTGATGTAAGCTCCACACTTCTTATGCCCTGTCAACATGGAGAAAGCAAGGTACTTTGAGGAAACTTTTGAAATGAAGAATATACTTATTACTTTACTTTTAATTAATTTATTACTGTTGTCATTGTTATGATTATTACTTCACCATCACTAAGATTCCACTGCCAGGATGAATTTTTTTTAATTTCTTTATTGGGGAATTAATGTTTTACATTTGACAGTAAATACAATAGTTTGTACATGCATAACATTTCCCAGTTTTCCATATAACAATACAACCCCCACTAGGTCCTCTGTCATTCTTTTTGACCTGTATTCTCCCCCTGCACCCACCCCAGAGTCTTTTACTTTGGTACAATACGCCAATTCCAGTTCAGGTTCTACTTGTGTTTTCTCTTCTGATGTTGTTTTTCAACTTCTCCCTGACAGTGAGATCAGCCAGGAAGATTTTTTTCAGATATCTAGGTAGACAGACAGTCAGACAGACAGTGATAGGTGGGTAGGTAGGCAGGTAGGTAGGTAGGTAGATACCAAAGCACAGAAATTTCCACCAGTACATTGAGGCTGAGCTCAAACTGGGGTTACATACATGGCAAAGCAGTCACCTTCTCAGATTTTACTCACTTAATATTATGTTTTTTTAATTATTAGATTCTCTCCCTATTTTTAAATTTTATTTAATTTATGTATTTGATTGTATAAAGAGAAATTGAGAGGGGTTGGGGAGATAGGGAGAGAGAAAGAGAGACACCTACAGCCCAGCTTCACCACTAATGAAGCTTTTTCCCCCTGCAGGTAGAGACTGGGGGCTTGAACCCGGCTCCTAACACATTGTCTTGTGTGGGCTCAATTGGTTGCTTCACTATCCTGCCCTATGTTCGATTACTTCTCCACTAGAAACAACAAAAGATATGGATTATGTTTAGTCTAACTAAACATTGGTATAAAATTATGTTCTGCAAGCAGAAAAAAAAAAGGTTCTTGTGTTTTCAGGAAATGTATGGTTCATGAAATTTACACATGTTAGGAACTGTTCTAGAAATTTTAGAGAAAGGTTAAAGAAAAATAAAAAACGATCCATAGCAATCTCTGCCCTCATGGAGTTTATATTCTAAAAATTATAACAATATAATCCACCAAAAATGAGCTAAAAGGACCCTTGCCCGTCCTAAGGCTTATGGCTTGATATCCCCCAAACCTCCCCCCACACACCTGGAAAACGATTGGAAGTCATTTGCATGGTTACATAGAACAAACTTGCCTGACCACACATAGCGAGAAGCCTTTGAAAGGAAGCCAGAATGACACTGAGGGCGAGGAGGGTTCGTAGGCAAGATGGGGATTCTCCACCTCTGCATTGACTACAGATTGTCTTTGCCCAACACAAAGAGCTATAAATCATTTTCTTAATGGGTGAACAGATGGGCCAGATGTGCCTGGCTTTGTCTCGATTCCAACATGGCTAATTAAATACACACAAAACAGAGGGGAGAAATATAAAAGCACTAATGTGTTCACCCAGATTTGTACAAATTTCGTAAAACCTTAAATATTTCTGAAGTTGACCTATAGCACAATATCTTTCTCCCCTGCCCGTTACCCTCTAAGGAATCTCCTAGAATCTTCAAGGAGCCATGCAGATGCAGTCTTAGATGACAGCTGAGCACCTCTGTATACCTCCACAGGTTAAGTATTGTCTGAACTCTTACAGCAAAAATTACAATACAACAGAAAAAGACAAAGGCACACACTAAACAACTCCACCAAAGATTCAACTTGCAAAGATCAAGCTAATTTTAGTGAACATACCTCTCTTTGTTTCCTCTACTGTGTAACATTCAAACCAAGGAATAAAGGTAAAATGAGGTGACAAAGATTTTGGAGAGCATTTCCCACAGCAGTCTGGTCTTGGGGGCAGGGGTAGTAGGGGGGGATATGTGAGAATCTAGATGCCAGGAGGTTAAAAGAAACCATGTGAAATGGGGTGCTAGGATATCCCTTTGAGTCCCTTTCGTTTTAATTCCAAGGGATTCTATGTTGCAGCTAGTCAAACAATAGACTCTTTGGGAGCAAAGTTCACAACACAATAGGTGCTCCAAAATGGATGACAATGAGAAAGGAAGTGGGGCCACTTAGAAAATAGAATGTTACCTTTTGTCATAAAATCTAAGCCAAATTTAACTCAGAAAAGATCATTCAGAACATAATAGGGGTCTGAGATCTCTCTCATGGGTTAAACTAGAAGCCACAAACATGCCCTTAGGACATCTGATAACACTGAGAAGTGCTCATTCATTCATTCATTCATTTCATGGCCATTGTACATCAGACATAGTTTTAGATGGTGATCATTAAGAATGGAATAAATCAAACCCTGATCTCACAAAGTCAAGTCAGGTGGAAACTATATACTTGATAGATTAATACATGTCCAATACGACACCAGGTGATGACTAACGCTATGAAAGAAATTGCAGCAGTGTAAGGACGTTAGAGTATTGGGATATGGTATCTGCAGTGAGCTTGGCAGATATGACTTGTCTTTTTTTTAATATTTTATTTATTTATTAATGAGATGGATAGGAAGAGAGAGAGAGAGAGAAAGAACCAGACATCACTCTGGTACATGTGCTGCGGGAGTTCGAACTTGGGACCTCATAGCTTGAGAGTCCAACACTTTATCCACTGTGTCACCTCCTGGACCACTGACTTGTCTGTTAATGTGACATTAATGGTAGAGAGAAGGGGTTCAAATCACAAGGGTAAAATGGACCAAAATAGGCTACCATGCTTGTGTGGACAAGAGTAGTGGAAAGTGGTGAAAAGTAGTCGTCAAAGTATGGAGAAAAAGGAAACTACATTGGCATTTATTTACCTATCTACTTACATATCCAAACTCAATGATAGAACTTCAGTGCTAGATCAATGAAGAGTTTTATCATAAAACACCCTTGACCTCTGAATTGTATCAGTTACACAGTTATGATGTTTTTCACTTGCAGTGAACTTGGCTGAAATGGTCTTCAGTGACCCTTGCCTCCTGATATCCATGTCTTTATTCATTTCCCTTCCACACCGAATCAGGGTGACATGTGAATCTGTCAGAATATTGCTGAAGTGATGGGGTGTGACATCTGAAGCTAGGTTATTAATGCACTGAAGCTTTCTCTTTGGACTCTCATTTCATTTTGTGGGAGAAGTCGACAGTCAAGTCATGAAGAAATTTAAACAACTATGTAGAAAGACAGCAAAGCAATTAGTAATAATGTCCCAGCCTTGTTGAAATAAATAGTGCAAATCATTTGCATGAACACAGACCCGCATGCAGTTATAAGTATCACGATAAGCCCTGAGTTGTGTCAAAGTCCACCCAGTTAAGCCATTCCTGAATTCTAGGCTACCCCCCCAAAAAAAAGACAATGAGGGGCCGGGTGGTGGTGCACCTGCTTGAGCACATGTATTACAATACGCAAGGATGCGTGTTCGAGCCCCCTGTCCCCACCTGCAGGGGGAAAGCTTTACTAGTGGTGAAGCAGGGCTGCAGATGTCTCTCTGTCTCTCTCCCTCTCTATCAGCCCCCTTCCTCTTGATTTCTGGCTGTCTCTATCCAATAAAGATAATAATAAATAAAAATAAATAACTTAAAAAAAGACAATGGAAGATAACAGTTTTATTATTTGTAAGCCCATTAAATTGGGGGAGTGATGTTACTCTGTAGATATTGAAAGATACTGATGTAAGGTAATATACTGAAAGGTATGTATATCAAATATTTGAGAATTGCTGGGACAATAATTTAAGGAACTATCAAATTGTACCTTTACTGGCATGAGCAATATATGCAGTGGAGAAAGGAAATAGAATGTTGAGGTTATTCATCACTTAAGGACTAAATGTAAAATTAAAAAAAATCAATGGGTCACCTTGGCAACACAGAAAGAGATTCTCAGTTGCTGGAGCCAGAAGTCACAGGGTAAGGAACAGATCCAGAATTTAATTATAAGGGCGACAAACAAAGTTCCCAAAGAGATTCAGTTTTCAGTCTTGACAGATCTGTAATGTCAAGGCTGGGACCCTTGGCAGGAAGTAGTGATATAATGAGATTTAGGATGTAGTTATTAGCACTGATGCATTAAAATACATTGAATTCTCATCTTCTTCTTAACCCTACTCTTTCTATTCCATATAATACTTAACCCTTGTTTGAATGAGGGTATTTCTACCTTGCATCTAACAAGGGTTATGCTATTTAAACTTTGTCTGAATGTGATGCCTCTACCTTGCAAGAGAACCCACCCTCCCTTGGGATCTATCTTTTATTATTATTATTATTATTATTATTATTATTATTTATTTAAGAAAGGAGACATTAACAAAATCATAGGATGGGGGTGATACAACTCCACACAATTTCCGCCACCCAATCTCCATATCCTATCCCCTCCCCAATAACTTTCACATTCTCTATCCCTCTGGGAGCATGGACCCAGGGTTGTTGTGGGTTGCAGAAGGTAGAAGGTCTGGCTTCTGTAACTGCTTCCCCACATGGGCATTGACTGGCTGATCCACACTCAAAGTCTGCCTCTCTCTTTCCCTTGTAGGGTGAGTCTCTGGGGAAGCGGAGCTCCAGGACTCATTGGTGGGGTCTTCAGTTCAGGGAAGCCTGGCCGGCATCCTGATGGCATCTGGAATCTGGTGGCTGAGAAGAGAGTTAACATATAAAGCTAAACAAATTGTTGAAGAATCATGGACCCAAAGCTTGGAATAGTGGAGATGAAGTATTGGGGGGTACTCACTGCAAACTCTAGGGTACTACTGCTTTCAGGTATATATTTGCCTTAGTTTATGGATACGTGTGAACATATGCTCTATCTCCTGGAACCTAGTCTATATTTAGGTTTTGGGACTTTCCTAGGAAGTGAACCACCTGGGATGGAATTAGAGAATGCTATGAAAGGAAAGATCTCACCCGAGTGATGAAGCTGAAGGGTTGTCATTCCACGCCTGAAGTCTCTGGACACAGTCTGAGGTGAAACATGCAGGGGTGGCACTCGTTGTGTTGATAGGTTGAGATCAGTGGATGCAATATTATTTGATAAGAATTGGGAGAAGCATATGGGAAAGTGGGCCCTACCCTAGGGTCCCAGGACTGGGGGAAGTTTAGGCTCTATATTGGAAATGTGAGGTTCCTGCTGTCTTAGGATTCAAGAAGACAATGGATAGTTATTTTTATCATCACATTTGATAATTGGGTTAACTTTGAAAAGTCCCTTTAGACATACAATCAATTTTTCCCCTCTCATATTAATTAAATAGTGATTTATATGACTACAATTTAATAGGTGTGTACATAAACACCATTCCCATCACCCAAAGATTGTGTCCCATCCCACCCACTCACCCCCCCACCCCCACCCCTGCCGGCCCAGGAAGCCGCATGTCCACCCCCCCTCACCACAGGGTTTTTACTTTGGTGCCCTAATTTCAATTTAGTCAGATCCTGCTTTTAGTTTCACTTTCTGATCTTATTTCTCAACTTCTGTTGATGAGTGGGATCATCCCATACCCATCTTTATCTTTCTGACTTAGCTCACTTAACATAATTCCTTCTAGCTCTGACCAAGATGGGTCAGAGAAGTTGAGTTCATTGTTCTTAGTAGCTGCGTAGTATTCCATTGTGTATATATACCACAGCTTTCTCAGCCACTCATCTGTTGTTGGACACCTGGGTTGCTTCCAGATTTTAGCTATTATGAATCGTGCTGCTATGAACATAGGAGTACTCACGTCTTTTGGGTTGGGTGTTATGGAGTCCTTAGGGTATTTCCCCAGGGAGAGGAATTATTGTGTCATAAGGAAGGTCCATGTCTAGCCTTGTGAGAGTTCTCCAGACTGCTCTCCACAGAGGCTGTACCAATTTACATTCCCACCAGCAGTGCAAAACGGTTCCTTTTAAGACAAAAACTGGAGTTGAGATTCACTATAACTTAGCCAAGAAATGGGTGGAGTCCATTAAGGTGGAAGGAGGCACAGTGGGGACTAACCAACATATACCCACATGATTCATGATAGTGAGTATAGGACTAGGTCCTGAGGTTATCATCTTAAGGACAGTGAAATACAAAGCTGCATAAGGAAGAGTTTGTTAATATGAAGACACTATTATTATTCAGGGTTTAGCACCCTGGCAAAGAACATTGTAGGATGGAGATAATACATAAGCAGGTTCTTGAAAATGTGCAGATATTGATGGTCCATGCTAAGTGAGGTACATGTCAGACTATTATGGAAGATGAGAAAGGAACAATAAGGGGGCTGGGCAGTGGCACATTTGGTTAAATGCACATAGTACTAAGCTTAAGGACTTGTGCAAAGACCCAGGTTCGAGCCCCTGCTCCCCACCTGCGGGGGAGGGGGGGACACTTCACAAGGAGCGAATCAGGTGTACAGGTGCCTCTCTCTCTCTCTCTCTCTCCTTCTCTATCTCCCCTTCCTCTCTCAATTTCTCTCTGTCCTATCCAATAAAATGGAAAAATGAAAAAATGGCTGCAAGGAACAGTGGATTCATACTCTCCATACTGAGCCCCAGGGATAACCCTAGTGGCAAAATAAAAAATAAAAAACTGAGAAAATCAGCAGGTCATGTGTACTAACAAGGTGAGCTATTTTGCCAGCCCAAATTAATATCTATTTATTTAACCACCAGGGTTATCTCTGTGGCTCAATGTCTGCATGACAATTCTATCAGTTCTGGTAGACTTTTTTTTTTTCATTTTCTTTGGTGAAAGGGAGACAGAGCAAAGGAGAGATAACTGAAGCACTGCTCTATAACTCCTAATGTTTACTCCCTGCAGGTAGGAAATGTGGGCTTGAACCTGGGACCTCATACACGGTAAGGTGTGTGCTCTACCAGGTACACCACCCACCTAGCCCCCAAATTAACTTATATTCTAAGTCTATATTTCTCATTATCTTCTTCTTCTTTTTAATTCGAGGGTCTGAACCAGCACCATTTGATACAAGTATTCAGAGGATATTCACAGTGTAGTCACCCTTATGGTATCCTGCACAACTTCACACTGGACTAAGAAACAGTCTACAAGAAAGGAAGGATGGCTTTGGGCTCATATCACATTCTAGCTGGCCTGACAGAGTGTTGAAAGAATAATTAAGAGGTCAGCTCCTTGAGGCAGTAGTAGGCAGTGTCTTTAAAGCCTGGGATAGCTGAGTCTAAATTCCAACAGGAGAAAATAGGAATGGCACTACCTCCAGGTCTCCCAGTGATTTGGGGGGGGATTTTGTGCTTCCCAGACACGAAGGTTTAGAGGCCTTGATTCCCAGAGGGAAGTGCTTTCACCAGGGACGATTATATTTAACTTTAATTTTCAGCTGTTGCCTGCTCACTTCATACTTGTCAAGTCGAGAGACAAGTAGCAAAGAAATCAATTACTCTGCTACAAGGGTAATTAGTCCTGCTCATCAGGGGGAGGGAAGCACTGTCACACACAGGAAGCAGGGAAGAATGCTCCGTGCTCATGAGATGTACGCAGTGTCTCTTGATATTTCAGTGTCATTCTTATAATAAAGAAATGGGGCAGTCACATACTGAGAAAGGCAAGAGACCAAGGTTGTATCTTTGCCAGGGATGAGGAAAAGCAAAGAGTGAAGGAAACAGTGCAAGGCAGTAGCAGAGGAATTTAAAATGTTTCATGGAAGACTGAGGAGAAGGTACAAATGGTAAACCATTAGACTTCCATGCCTGGGATGATGAAATAGCTCACTGGATAGTGTGCTGCTTTGTAGTATTCATCACCCAGGTTTGATCCTGATCCCCAGTGCATTGAAGGAAGCTTTGGAGCTGTGATCTCTTTCACTCCATATGGAAAGGAAAGGAAAGGAAGGAAGGAAGGAAGGAAGGAAGGAAGGAAGGAAGGAAGGAAGGAAGGAAGGAAGGGAGAAAAGGAAGGGAAGGGGAAGGGAAGGGAAGGAAATGGAAGGAAAATGGATTTTTTTCTATTTTTTTTTATTGGGGAATTAATGTTTTACATTCAACAGTAAGTACAATGGTTTGTACATGCATAACATTCCCCAGTTTCCCATATAACATTACAACCCCCACTAGGTCCTCTGACTTCTTCTTGGACCTATATTTTCCCCATCAACCCACCCCAGAGTCTTACTTTGGTGTGATATGCCAATTCCATTTCAGGTTCTACTTGTGTTTTCTTTTCTGATCTTGTTTTCAACTTCGGCCTGAGAGTGAGATCATCCCATATTCACCCTTCTGTTTCTGACTTATTTCACATCCAAAAGGTCGAGAAACACATGAAAAAATGCTCCAAGTCTCTGATTATGAGAGAAATGCAAATAAAGACAACAATGAGATACCACTTCACTCCTGTGAGAATGTCATACATCAGAAAAGGTAACAGCAGCAAATGCTGGAGAGGTTTTGGGGTCAAAGGAACCCTCCTACACTGCTAGTGGGAATATAAATTGGTCCAACCTCTGTGGAGAACAGTCTGGAGAACTCTCAGAAGGCTAGAAGTGGACCTACCCTATGATCCTGCAGTTCCTCTCCTGGGGATATATCCTAAGGAGCTCAACATATCCATCCAAAAAGATCTGTGTACACATATGTTCTTGGCAGCACAATTTGCAATAGCCAAAACCTGGAAGCAACCCAGGTGTCCAACAACAAATGAGTGGCTGAGGAAAACGGATTTTTATGCCTGATACTCAGAGATCCCAAATTTAATCCTTGGCAGGCCATAAACCAAAGCTGAGTAGTGCTCTGTTCAAAGAAATGGCAGTAGTATTTGCAGTGGTTTTTGTAACAACAACAAAAACATGTTTTATAGAAATGGAAAATGATATATATCACTTGTAGAGTTAAGAGGAACTACAGAAGTAGCAGCTGTAGGTGATTCTACTAATATTCTTCTTTCAGTTTCCCCCAGGAAAATAAGTTCATCAGAATCATGCAGGAGGGGTCAGGTGGTGGTGCACCTGGTTAAGTGTTACAGAATCATGAAGAAACTCCTCACCAGAAGTGGATTCAAGCAGTGCTGAGGACCTGGGTGTGTCATGCGTACTTCCCAATGTCAGTGCTATCATTCAGCCTTGCAGTACTGGAAGTTGCCAGTAGATAAGAGACTCTCCTCACTGAAGATCATGCTCGCTGCTTAAGAGCAGCTCTTCACTAAATGGCTACTACAATTTGGGACAATGCTAAAGGTCATCTCGGCTCCTCAACTCCTCACAAAGTTGACTAAGAACTCTGCCCCTGAATCACTCATGAACTTTCCCTACTCCCCATCCCCACCAGCCACCTCCCTTACTCTCAAAGGTATTGACTCCACAAATACTATCATATCAACTGCCTGCATACAGTCCTCATTTAGAAGACCTTTCTCTCAGGCTGGGAAAATACCATAATGGTTATGCAAAAGACAGCAGCAGGTTAAGTGCACATGGCACAAAGCGCAAGGGCCATGGATAAGGATCCTGGGTCGATCCCCCAGCTCCCCATCTGCCAGTGAAGCAGGTCTGCAGGTGTCTATTTTTCTCTCCTCCTCTCTCCATTTCTCTCTGTCCTATACAATGGCAATAGCCATAACAACAATAACAACTACAACAAGGGCAACAAAATGGGAAAAATGGCCTCCAGGAGCAGTGGATTCATAATGCAGGCAATGAGCCCCAGACAACCCTGAAGGCAATAAATAAATAAATAAATAAATAAATAAATAAGACTTCCATGTCTGAGGCACCAAAGATCTCAAGTTCAATACCCAGTACCACCATAAGCCAGAGTGGAACAGTGTTCTGATTAAAATATATAAGTGAAGGGGGCCATGTAGTGGTACATCCCATTAAGTACACATATTACCAAGCACAAGGACCTGGGCTCTAGTCCCCATTTCCCACCTGTAAGGGGGATGCTTCAGGAACTGTAAAGCTGGTCTGCAGCTGTCTCTCTTTCTCTACTCCTCTCTACTATCCTCTCCTTTCTCAAGTTCTCTCTGTCCTATCTAATAAAAATTAGAAAGAGAAAACAAAAACAAACAAAAAAATTGATAAACAGACCACTGACCACTGGGAGCAGTGAATTCGTAATGCCAGCACCAAGCCCTATAAACAACCCTGGTGGGGTAAAAAAAGAAAAGAAGATTAAAAAGGTCATTCTCAGAGATCCTAACTTACACCATAGGGTTAGCTATTATTTTTATATTACAGTTAGCCCTTATCTTAGGCACTTAGCATATACTGATTTAATTTTCTTTCCACAATCATAAGCTGTGAGGCTAGCAATGAAGGAAACCCAACACAGCTGATGAAATTCAAGGCTCAGACAAGAGAAACAACTTATCCAATATCACATAGTCCTAACTGGTGGAGCCATGATTCCAACCAGATCAGCAAACTTTTCAAACCTGTGTGCAATCTTGGGAGGGTTGAGAATTGTTTCAGAGGAAATACTGTGGGCAAAAATAGATATAGATAGATAGACAGACATAAAGAGAAGTATAGAAGGATAGATGATAGAAAGTATGGGTAGATGATAAATAGGTAGATATTACAGAGGATAGATAATGCAAAAGTAGAAAGGTAGATAGATTATAGATACTGATGTGCATATATAGAAATAGATGATAGATAAGCAATACAAAACTTGATAGGTAGATGGTTGATAGATATTGGTAAACAAAAAATTAGGTAAACAGATGATATCAATAGGTAAATAAATAGATTTGTATGTGGTAGCCTATGAAATGTGGTATTGAGAAGTGTTTGAAAACTGGGATAAGGTCACAGGAAATCCGTTAAAAGGACAAGGAGGAAAAGGGGGGAGGGCTCCTCCAAATTGGGATGAGCCATGAATATCAAGTAAACATGAGTTTGCCCCCACACTGAACTAGCTCTGTAAACCTCTCAATCATTATCTTATCAATACCACAACCACTCCAATCCAAGGAAAAAAAAATTTAAAAGAATGTCTTTTAGACAAGGATATTTAGAAGGCACACTGGCCATCTTAACTGGCCTTGACCAGGTAGGAGGAAATTTTTGCAAGGAAGGTGATGTGGGCAGAGCATGGCAAGAGCTGAAGAGGAAATCCCAGACCCTCCTCCCCAGGGTTGAGGGGGTGAAGGTGCCAGAGGAGGAATGTGGCATTCCTGCCCTCCCATGTTTATTCAGCCTGGGGCTGAGGTTTGACTTGGAGTTGTAACCTTTATAAGGGGCTCCCTTAATGATAGAGTCATTCAGCTGCATACCTCCCCCCAATTAGGAAAAGGCTGTTTGAATTCTAATTGGCCCTGACACAAGTCTGCTTAAAGAGATTCCCAAAGAATTAGAGAGCTACTCTCAAGAGTTTGCGTTGGCCAGGGATATGAAATGTAACACTTTTCTTTTTTTCAAATTTTCTGCACTTACCATGAAATGACCAAGCCACAGGTATCAAGCCTGCTTTGTTTTTCTGTTATAATCACATTACAAATTGAACATTTCCACATGTGCAAGTTGGCAAATCCAAAAATGACTGATTATGAAGATTGTAATTACATATATCGGTTCTAGAAGGCCTACATGTTTTCCCTCACACAAACGTGGGCTTTCTCGAGTCCCTGGATATCCATGTATGGTGTGTTTATAGGATGTAAAACCATCATCCCCTATACAAACCTCAAAATGTTTAAATAGTTATCACCAGGTCAGGTGATAAGTCGATATAATATTTGGGAGGTGCAAATCCCAGGAAGGGATAGAGATTCCTAAGCTAAGCATAAGGAAATGACTTAAAATAATAGGTTGAAATCAAGAATAATCAGGGGAGAAAAAAAATCAGTTTCCTGGCGACGAGAACCGTTAGACTATGAAAGAATTCCTAAGGGCAGTGGGGATCTCTTTCTTATCCTGGGCTTTGGAAAGGAGGCGTTTATTTTTGGAGCCCCTTATAACAAGCCGTTATTGCCTGGGGAGAGAAAGGTGATCCTTTCCTTTTTCCATTTTCTGTGATTTGATATTGGGGAGGGGGTTATCTCAAAAATCATCATGTAATTACCCATTTAATGTTCACCAAACTGCTTTTAAGCAAGAGAGCCTACATTTACCTTGTAGTGAATGTTATGTCCTCTGTTCTTTGCAGCCAAGAAAAATCCCACAGTCCAGCTGTTTGTAGCAATATTTGGAGCAGTATGGAGCAATTTGCAGTCTTTGTACTCCAATCTCAGCTTCATGTGGACACTTGCTGGTCTTCTTTTCATCTTGGATCCCATTGCCCTGCCACCACAGTGGATATTTGTCTAATATAGGCCACTGGATTGCCAGTTGAATACTTTTCACCCCTCATAGGGATATACGCCAAAAGGATGAGGACTCTCAGCCTTTTTCTCCACCTACTAATCACTAGCACTCAGTCATGTTCCACAAGCAGAACATACATGTTACCATGCACAAAATTTTAAGCCTCCTGGTTCCCAGCTATAGGGGGATGAAGCTCCTTGAGTAGTGGAGCAGTGCCATAGATGCCTCTCCTCTCTGTCTCTCTCTCTCTCTCTATGTCTCCTGATCTCTCACCCTCCATAAAAAATATAGCCACCAGGAGTGGTAGAGTTATGCAGGTACTGAACCCCAGTGGTAACCCTGGAAGCAAAAATGATAGAATTATGAAAGTGGGAACTTTTTAAGACATATTGGGAGGGGGCCCAGGAGGTAGACAACATTTAGCTTGTGGGCAAAACCCGTAAGACCAAGAGGTGGTGTTACAGCAGATATGGGCAAGGGAAAAGGTGTGAATAGAGTTTGGACTTATAGCCTAGGTGTTCATACTTCACACCTGTGCAAGGTTTTCAAAGTGTGAAGGCTCTGAATAAACATAACACCTTGTAGGTCTGTAGGCAGTATGTTAAATCTCACTAAACTGCTACAATTGAAACCTTATGGTTTCAATTGGTGCCCCTGGTTAAGTGCACGTGTTACCGTGCACATGGTACCATTCACAAGGACCAGGGTTCAAGTCACTGGTTCCCACCTGTGCGGGAAAAGCTTCACAAGAGGTAAAGCATGTCTTCAGGTCTATCTCCCTCTCTCTCTCTCTCTCCCTCCCTCTCTTTCCCCTCTCAATTCCTCTCTGTCCTATCAAATTAAATAAAGTTAAATTATATAAAAATAAAACTAATTTAAAAAAGACTTTAAGTTGAAACCCGACTCCCAGGTGGCTATAAAGGTGCATTTATCAAATTTGTGTTGTAGAACATTCTTAGTAGCTTGTTCTGTTGGCTCCCAGCATTTAGATTTTAGACACTATGTTTTCCCATTAATATGTCTGCCTAGATCCTGCTAATCCAAAGGTTGACTGGTTGTAAAATACTTTAAGCTTTTTTTTTTTTTTATTATGATTATTTTGCACATTTTCTGTTAGCCACTAATGATCCTTTCCTGGTTTTTTTCATTGGCCACTACTGGGCATTCTCCTCTTTAATCTCTCTCCCATCTCTATCCCACTAGTTCCTCCCTTCTTTCTACCTTCTTCTCTGCTCTTTCTTATTTGTATTTCAAAAGTGCTTATCTTCCAAATGTTAATATTTCCCATAAGTGTGTGTGTGTGTGTGTGTGTGTGAGGGGGGGGGGATTTAATTAAAGCTCTGATTGGTATTATTTGATCTTTTATGAAACTGAATATTCAGATATGGTCTGCTTTGAAATATCTATTTAAATCTCTTGTTTACATTTCTATTTTTCTTTTTTTTTTTTCCTCTGTCATTACTGGGGATTCACCACTCCAGTCTGGCTTTTTTCAGACATAGATAAATGGAAACAAAGGGAGAGAGAAACTTTTGGTGCTACAGCACCAAAGTTTCCTTTAATGTAACATGGAGGGCCAGGTTATACCTGTTAAAGAGGTGCACTAACCAAGTGAGCTATTTGACTGACCCAAGATGATCTTTTTTTTTTTCTTTTGAATTGACTAGTAGAATTTCTTTTAATATGTTATTTACTTATTGGATAGAGACAGCAAGAAATCAAGATGGAAGGGGGGAGATAGAGAGGGAGAAGAAGAGAGATGTCTACAGCACTGCTTCACCCTTGAAAAGCTGTCCCCCTGCAGGTGGGGGTCAGGGGCTTGAACCCAGGTCCTTGCACACTGTAACATGTGTGCTCAACTGGGTGTGCCACCACCTGGTTCCCTTGATTAGTAGAATTTTATTATAAATTATGAATACAAAGTACTCTAACCAATTATACTTTTGGCTAGAAATTACAGTCCCCTTAAAATTTTACATTAAAATGATGAATATATCATATATATGCACATATATATCAAACTTTTGTTAGTTTTTATTCTTACCTAAAAATAGATTTTACCTGAAATAGACTTTATTATTTTATATGATGTGAGATAGGTGTAAATTCTCCTTAATCTAACTTGTGTATTGAATAATACTCAGTTAAAAAATCAATAAATGTTTTTAAAATTCTATGACATCCACAAAATTTCTTCTTAAAATAATCAAGCAGTAAAGCTAGACAATTCTGAAAATGTTAAATAGTTGCATGGGATTGATCCACTAATTATACAGGCTAGACTGTGCACTGGACAATTCGGGGGGGGGAGGGGGTATCGGTTGAGAAAGAGCATTTTTAACCCTACAGCTAACATAAAAAGCAGTTTTGCAAAAGAGCTATGTAGAAATTACATGATTGCACAGAACAAATTTATCCTACCATAACACTTCTTAAAAAGGGCCTGGGGAAATAGCACACTTGGATAGTTTGCTGTTTTGTCATGTGTGCCACCCGCATTCAAGCCTGGCCTCCAGCACACTGAAGGAAATTTTATAGCTGTGGTCTTTTTCATTTTCTCTCTTGCCACTATGCCTCTTTTTCATTAAAACAAGATAAGATTAGATAAGCTCTTTAAAAAGCTTTAGGGATTAGCCAAGGAGTAGAAGCAACCTAAATGCCCATTGATAAGACACCTAAATAAAGAAGTTATGGGACATATATACTCAATGGCATATTACTCTACAACTGATAAAAGATGTTACTTTGCCCTACAAGACCAGTTGACTAGAACTGGAGGTGATTAATGAAGTAAATCAGTAGGTGAAAGATAACTCCTAGACAATTTTACTTGTATGTGAAATACAGGGAATTAAAACACATGGAGACTTGCAAACAAAAGAAAATAGAAAGAAAAAAGAAAGTAGAAAAATTACCCAAAAGACTTTATGAGAACTACACTGGTTATCATTAAGGGTAGCTGAAGAGATACAGAACTTTGTTGGGGGTGTTTGTGGTATAATTGTGTAGTCTATATACTACTATTAAATCACTAATAAAATTCAAAAGAAAACTCATAATTAAAACAATGTTATGTTAGATTTTGAGTGTTCAGATTGATTGATTAGTGAAAAGAGCAAAAATTCTGAGAATAAACAAATATTAATATATAATTCTAACATAAAATTGTGGCATGTTCCCTTTTCAATTTTTTTTTTACTAGTGATATAGTAGTTGATTTTTTTTTTTACCTCTTTACTTACTTCACTAAACATCCTTGAAAATATAACATTTAAAGTCATTTGTAAAGAGATCAATTATTCTTCAATGGTATTGAAGAAACTAAATCAAACTAGTGCCTTGGATCTTATAG
The DNA here is from genome assembly GCF_950295315.1 of Erinaceus europaeus. Lineage (NCBI taxonomy): Eukaryota > Metazoa > Chordata > Mammalia > Eulipotyphla > Erinaceidae > Erinaceus > Erinaceus europaeus. Next base: position 57,545,309 of record NC_080175.1, read on the forward strand.
CAAAACAAACTTAAGGTGGAATAAAATGTGATAAAACATTTTCAAGTGTAATCAAATACATTAAAAGAATGTAGAACTTCTTCCTACAAATGAGTCAATCAATAAAGAATGAAAATATCAATACAATCCACTGTAAAAGTAATCTCTGAAAGAGATTAAAACAGAAAATGTCAAAAATATGTTGAAATTGTAATTAACATCACAAACTATTATTACCCTTTACTATGTACAGAGTTATTTGGAAAACAAAACCAGTAACTCAATAGAAGACTAAGGACAGATAACTAAATAGGTGTTGTATATAAAAAGAAAAATTGAGCTGCCAGGTGATGGTGTACCTGGTTGATTGTACATGTTACAGTGAGCAAGGACCTGGATTCAGACCCCCAATCCCCACCCACCTGCAGGGGGAAAGCTTTGCAAACGGTGAAGCAGTGCTGCAGGTGTCTCTCCATCTCTCTCCCTCTCTATCACCCCCTCTCAAATTCTGGCTGTCTCTGTGCAATAAAGATAACAAAAAACAGTTTTTTAATAAAATTAAAAAAAGAAAAAAATTATTTTTTTAAACAAGCAAAAAGATTCATACAACTTTACTCAGAGTAAAAGAAAGACACTGATTTGTACCTCCGGTTGACAAAATTAAAAATATTGGATTACTGTGTTGGTGTGGAGAAACAAACATTTTCATAAACATATGATGGGTCTCCATACTGGAGACAGTTCTTTAGAAATGAATCTTAATGGGAGATGAAAGAAGATGCCGATCATCTTGCAGCTCCAGGATTGCTCTCTGGGAAATGGCAACAACAGAAGCAACCACCAAGGGAAGTAAATGAACCAGCAAATGTAGAAATAGTCCTTGAGACTCAAAAAACCCAAAGACAGAGGAAGAGAAATACAGGAAGCACTGGAAATGAGACAAAGAACAAACCAAGGAGTACCCTCTCTGGATTCCCAGAATCCGATTCCCAGCACCATCTGCATTCACAAGCCTACCAGACCCTGTGCATGGAGCCCTGACTGAGTCTCCCATCCCAAGATAGCTGGTCACAGCCTGCCTACACTACCCCTGGGAAGGGCACCACCCAAACCCTAAGCCCAGCCAGAAGCCCACCAAGTCAGACCTGGGCCCGCCGTCCAGGTTCCATAGCTTCCTGGCAAGTGAGGATGCCAAATCAGAGGCTTCACAGTACTGGAGTGTGAGTGCGGCCCCAACTCCCTAGTGTGCCTAGAGGACACTCCTGCACTGCTGGTGAGAGTATCAACTGGTCCAAACCCTTGTGAAAGACAGTCTGGAGATTTCTCAGAGCACTAGAAATAGACCTGTCACATCACCCATCAATTTCTTTCCTAGGGATTTATCCGAAGGAAGAGATCTATATATACCCATATTTATAGCCCCACAATTTTAATCACCAAAACTTGGAAGCTATCCAGATGTCCAACGACAGATGAGTGGCTAAAAAAACTGTGGTATATATACAGGATGGAAAATTATTCGGCTGCTAAAAATGAAGAAGTAGGGGGTCAGAGGTAGCCTACTGAGTTAAATGAACATGGCACAAAGAACAAGGACCAGAGTAAGGATCCGGGTTGGAGCCCCCGGCTCCCCACCTACAGGCCAGGGAGGAGTGTTGCTTCAAAGGGCAGTGAAACAGGTCTGCAGATGTCTATCTTTCTCTCCCCTCCTCTCTGGATTTCATTCTGTCCTATAAAACATCAGTGGCAACAATAACAACAAGGGCAACAAAATGGAAAAAAAAAAAAAAAAGGCCCTGAGGAGCAATGGATTCCTAGTGCAGGCACCAAGCCCCAGGAATAACCCTGGAGGCAAAAGAAGAAGGAGGAGGAGGAAGAATTGGAGGAGGAGGAATCTCCTTTGTGTCATCTTGGATGAAATTAGAAGGCATCATGTTAAGTGAGATAAGCCAAAACAAAAAGAAGCAACTAATACTGAATGATCTCATTTATAAGTGGAACCTAATAAATAGAGACAGGGAGGGAGAAAACAAAATGAAAGGTGAAGTGGACATGGTGTATTGCAACATGGAACTTTGGGAGAAGGGAAGGGGCTAAGAGAAGATGGAAGAGAACTGTGGGGGCCAGGTGCATAATGAAATTATATGCACATGACAATGAATGCACTATAATGCATTAACCCCCCTCAGTAAAAAGGTTTAAAAAATGAATCTAATGTTCATACTTTTTTGAGTTGCAACTCTATAATCTTTTGTCAAGATTTTTCACCCAAGTCTTGTTTGGATTATCACTATTTTGATAATAGGACTTCTAGATGCTCATCAGTTGGTATGGGATTCGTTGATCAAATTGTGAAACAACAGAATATAAGAAGAGTTGTGCAGTAACACAGTAGGTTAAGCACAGGTGGTGCAAAGCACAAGGACTGGCATAAGGATCCCAGTTCAAGCTCCAGGCTCCCCACCTGCAGGGGAGTCACTTCACAGGCGGTGAAGCAGGTCTGCAGGTGTCTGTCTTTCTCTCCCCCTCTCTGTCTTCCCCTCCTCTCTCAGTTTTTCTCTGTCCTATCCAACAACCATGACATCAGGAACAATAATAACTACAACAACAAAACAACAAGGGCAACAAAAGGGAATAAATAAATAATTTTTTTAAAAAAAAGAATATAAGAAGGGGAGAAGTGGAGAATCAGAAAAGAAGAAAATTTTATATGCAGTGGTCTCCAAGATTAACTAAATTAAAAATTCCCTGAGTGTGCTGTATGTTACCATTTGTAGAAGAAATAAAAAGAATAATATGTATGCCTCCTGGAAAGACAGCCTAGAATCTTTGTACAGGAGGTCTTACATTTCTGAAGGGTAACCAGTTTGCTAGAATACAGGAGAAAAGTGAAATTTTATTTTCATTGCACTGAAATAACTTTTGAATTTTCAGTTTGAGCAAATATTGTCTGTGCAAAGGAGTGAAATAATTTAAGGAATATTAAAAAGAAAAAAAACTCCAGAATTCCAGCACAACTCAATGTATGTGATGAATTGCTATTGTTTACTGAATATTGATTATGTACCAAATTTTTCATAGAAACCAATGCTTATAGTGTCCTCTCCCACCGTGTGGTAGTTATTACTAGTCCTCCACGGTCACTGCACTAGTTAACAACAAATCTGTAAGTCTTTCTATGAGTGGTTCAAACACTCACATGCACTTGTCTTTCTCTTGATGCAACACATATAATCAAGATTCTCGTACAAGCCAACTTGATGGTGCCACATCCCACTCGTTAACTCCTAATCCATCTGCCTGTTCATTTGCTCCCTCTGGTTTTCTTCTCCATCCCTCACACTCACACAAATCCATGGACATTTAGAAATGACTTGTTTGGAAAAGCAGCAACGCACTGTGAAGCGACCCAGAACCTTGCACCGTTCCATGCATAATTGTAGGAAACCAACACATAGTTTTCATGCTCAAGACATATGTGAGTAATTGGTCAGAGTTAAAGCGGTATCCATCCTACTCAGCAGAGCTGGACTATTCAGACACCCTCTGAACTTCTGCATTCCTTTGCAGAGTGTTCTGTTTACACAGGCCAAATTCGGAGCACGGGGATATATATCTTTGGCTGCCTTCGTGGCCAGACTTGACATTTTCAAAGGACAAGGAGCAGGATGAGCTTGTTACAGACAAGTGTTAATTAATTGCTGGTTGGTCGCTGGCAAAGGGAAGTAGCATCACTTGTCACGGAGATACAAGAGTAGTTGGGTATGCATCTTTGCAATCAGACTCAACTCTGTGGGATTCCAAATCTCTTACTGACCTACTGTGTAATAATGAGTGAGTTACAAAGCCTCTCTAGCTTTATTTTCTCATTTACCATTTTAATTTTCATTTTAAAGCCTTTTAATCTTTTTCTTTTATCATTTTCTGGGGGAGGATTAATGGTTTACAGTACAGTCGTTGACACATAGGTATAGTCCCTCATCTCCCCATAATAGGTGTCTTCAAAACACCCCCAATTTAGGGCCTTTTCTTCTCTTTCACTGTTTTTTTTAATTTTTATATTTCTCTATTTATTAGATAGAAATTGAAAGGAAGAAGGAGACAGTGAAGGAGAGAGATCGACAGCACTGCTTCACCGCTTGCAAAGCTTTCCCCCATATGTGGGGGCTGGGGGATCGAACCCAAGTCTTTGCACATGTGTGCTGAACCAGGTGTGCCACCACCCATACCTTATTATTTATTTATTTATTTATTTATTTATTTATTGCCAGAGCACTGCTCAGCTCTAGTTTATAGAGGTGCTGGGATTGAATTTGGGACCTTTGGTGCTTCGGGCATGACAGTCTCTTTGCATAATCATTATGCTATCTCCCCAACCCAGCTTCAGTTTCTCAGAAAATAATAATTGTGATGGAAAGAGAAAAGAAATGCATTAGCTCCAGTGGTGGATACCTGGTAAGAACTCTGTAGATAGGAACTGCTGCTAGAAATTATTTGACTAGCTCAGAGATTCAGTCATTATAAGCCCTTTAAGTTCTTCCTCTAAAACAGAATGCTTCTTCTGATCTCCATTATGCTATTATTTATTTATTTTATTTTATTTTTGCAATTAGTAAACCATCAAAGAATCTTTGTTTAGAATCTAGAATAGTTCAGAGCCCAAGAGAAACTAATTCAGTGCATATTTAACTCAATACATATCACCCAGCCACAACCCAAGTGAACTGCACAGCTGAAAAGATGTGAAGGCTCATAAAGGGTCCCTAAAGTGGAACATTAAAAGAAAACTTGGTGTTCCAAAATGAGGCTGCACTGCTACTATGCTATTAGTGAAGCTGCACTTGCCCTATGCAGCCTAACACATATGGTGACAGGTGGAGAAACTACAAATAGCCTTGACCTAAGAATGGAAAAATCATAAGCTATTCTTTTAGCAGACTGAGGTGTCTGAGAACCTCTGTAGAGGGATCCCAAGATCTGCTCCACTACCCACCTGGATGACTTACAGAAGATTCCTTCCAACATCAGGTTTCTACATGAATATCTCCACTCAACAAGACTTGCCCCATCAGTCACACTGTTTTGTTATGTATGTCTTCCAGAGCCTAGATGGTGTTAAGCAAATCTTTCTCCCTATGAAATAATTTCTTGTTACATTCTACAGTGGCATGCCACTTTAAAGGAAAACCCACTCAGACACTTGACTTTCTGCTGCCTTGCTCTGCTTCCCTCACTTGTTTTCCCTTTGTCATGGCAGAGTCCTCTTCTGTTGCTTTATTGACAAGGAACCCAAAGATTGCAGACCTTGCTAGTGCATTTCCAGACACTGGGGAGACATTTAAGTATCTGGCATAAAATTACTTCATTTCATTGAAAGGAAACATTTTTTTTTAACTGCTGTAGGGTTATCACTGGGGTTTGTTGTCTGCAGGATGAGTCCACTGCTCTTGGTGGCCATTTTTTTCTTTCTTTTTTATTAGATAGGAAAGATAGAAATTGAGAGGGCAGAGGGAGATAGAGAGCGGGAATGAGAAGAGACAGTTGCTGACCTGCTTCATTGCTCCTTAACACTCCCCCCTCCTATATGTGGGGGCCAAATCAGATCAAAACCAGGTTCTCACACATGGTAATGTGTGCACTCAACTGGATACACCACTGCCTGGCCTCTTCCATTTATTTCTCTAGAAGGTAAATTTCAAGCTAGAGCTAGTAATTCTCTAACATCTCTCCAGCACCAAAACTCCTTTCTATTAGAAAAAAAAAAATACACAAGTAAAGAGACCAAGCATAATCTTCATTGGTCAAAAATGTATTAAACAGGATAGGTGAGATTTTGATGTGGGACAGAGAGAGAGGAGAAGGGGAAGGAAAGAAGGAGGAGGAGAAGGGGAAAATAAAAGAGGAGGAGGAGGAGGAGAAAGAGGAGGCCAAGAGGAAGAGAAAGAGAAATAAAAAGAAGGCCAGGCAGTGGAGAACCTGGTTAAACATATTCAAGGACACACAGTACCATATTCAAGGACCTGGGTTCAAGCCTGTGTTACCCACCTGTAGGGGGTGATTCACGAGTGGTGAATCAGGCCTGCAGGTGTCTATTTTTCTTTCTCCCTCTCTATCTCCCTTCCCCTCTCAATTTCTCTCTGTCCTATCAAGAATAGGAAAGAAAGAATGAATGAAAGAAAGAGAAAAAAAATTACCACTGGACATGCTGGATTCATAGTGCCAGCACTGAGCCTGAGTGATAGCCCTAGTGACAAGAAAAAAGGAGGAGGAGGAGGAGGAGGAGGAGGAGGAGGAGGAGGAGGAGAAGGAGGAGGAGAAAGAGGAGGAGGAGGAGAAGAAGAAGGAGAAAGAGGAGGAGGAGGAAGAGGAGGAGAAGAAGGAAAAAGAGGAGGAGGAGGAGGAGAAGAAGGAGAAAGAGGAGGAGGAAGAGGAGAAGGAGAAAGAGGAGAAGGAAGAAGAGGAGGAGGAGAAAGAGGAGGAGGAAGAGGAGAAGGAGAAAGAGGAGAAGGAGGAAGAGGAGGAGGAGAAGAAGGAGAAAGAGGAGGAGGAGGAGAAGAAGGAGAAAGAGGAGGAGGAGGAGGAGAAGGAGAAGGAGAAAGAGGAGGAGGAGGAGAAAGAGAAGAAGAAAGAGGTATAAGAGAAAGAGGAGGAGGAGAAGGGAGGGGAGGGGGGCGGGAGAAACAACAGGCGGTGGGTCACTTCATAGAATGCATATATTATATGAAAGAGGACTTGGGCTAAAGTCCCTGGTCTCTGTCTGCAGGGGGAGTTCCATGAGTGGTGGAGCTGTGGTGCAGGTCTCTCTCTCTCTCTCTTTCCTATCTTTCCCTATCTCTCACCCAAAGAAAAAAGAAAAGATGTGTGGTGATTATGTAGGCTCTGAGTAGCAATGGTAATTCTCCCTGGTGGTGCAAAAACATTTTATTTTAATGAGGGGGCGGGAGAGAAACCAGAGCCCTACTCCCCTACTCAGCTCTAGCTGATGGTGGTGTTGGGAGTTGACCTGGAATCTCAGAGTCTTAGGCATGAGATTCTTCTGCATAACCAACATGCTGTCTCCTCATCCCAGAAACAGTTCTTTCCCACTTTGTATACTCCAATAAATTGGGGCTCAGGATGGAAACAGCAGCCTGTGCTCACATGCCACTGAGATGTGGAGAATTCCTCTTTGCTTCCATGCCCAGAGAGGAGAGGCCACTTCTGGTAGTGGGTAGGGGAAAGGTCCTCAGATGTGTCTGATAAAGATGGCTGACAGGATGCTGCCAAAGCTCTGCAGGTATCTCCGTTTGGGTCTCACTGGATGCCTGCATAGCTTCAGCTGAGGAGTCAGACAGTTGTCAGAACCATTTGTGGATCCCAGTTAGATGGAACCAGGTTATCTGTTCTCACTTTTTCCTTTGCTCCCACCTTTTTGCCAGCTGAGGTGCTTGCACTGAGCGGTCCCCAACTTTCCATCAGCTGGAATTATCACCAAGTCAGTGATAACAGGATCTTAGGATCTGTTGGGATTATCACAATATCCACATCTATGACACTCACTTCCCAAGTGGACTTAACATCCATGTTGCCACTGTCCCATACCTAGTTCCTCTGCACCCTGTGCATGACCTAGCCATGAAATCACCCGTGCCAACATTACCACAAAGAAAAGGTTTGAATTCACTAATTCACAGTAATATTAAAGTTTAAATGACATACAGGTCACTCCTCCTGGTCATTATCATTAAGTGAAAGAAATGTGACTCTCCCAGGCAGGAATGACTTCAGTGGTAGTGGTGGTGAGGAGATCATTCTTGACAAGGTCACATTCCTTGCCAACCTCCTGGTAGCTTTTGTGACCTTCTTATTTCTTCCAAGTCTCTCAAATTCTTTGTTCTGATTTATTCACCCTGAGTTGCAGATGTTGCTGCTGCCCAGAAAAGATAATTGGAAGAAGCCAACATTCTCACCTGTAAAGGAATGAAGGAAAATTATTAAGAATCATTTTTTCTTTCTGAGATGTCAAATTGCAAGTATTATTATTATTTTCATTTTGATTTATTTGGGAGATACTTTTGATGAATTTATTCTTTCCTGTATAAGCTCATAGCCATCCAGTTAGTGAAAGGAGCACCTCTTAGTCCCTGCACTAGGAATCCATGCTCCTGGAGGCTTTGTTCTGCCAGGCTAGCGTCATGGTGCCTCTTCCCGGGACGTGCTCTCTGGGTTGGAGAGAACTCGACTGGACTCAGCCTAGGCTGCTACTCACTCAGTGACGTGGGCGATAGATGACTCAGGAACCAAGCTCGTGGCGGTAGCAATACAAATCTTTATTCATGCGGGAGCCCCAGAGTCTGCGTGAGTGTAGCGGGTTAAGCCACATAGAGCCAGCCGCAATAGCCGGTGTCAGCCTTCTGGTCTGCACATCTGACCTCCTCTAGGTCAGGATGTGGAAGAAAAACCAGAAACGGAAGTGGCTTTTATAATACCACAAGTGGGAAGGGCTGGAAATGGTAGGGGCTTCCCTAGCAACTGTTGCCAGGGATACAGTTGACAGGAATTAGCAAATACCCTGCAGGGACTTAGGAAGGAGACCTTTAGTCAGATGTTAAGACAAAGCAGAAGATTGGTATGTAGATAATAATACTAGCATGGAAATAAGGTGGTTTGTGGGCCCTGCCAAGCTCTACCACATCTGCACAATTTCCCAATATTGTTCTATTGTTGTTGCTATTGTTGTTGTTGATATTGTTGTTGTTGCATAGGAGAGAGAGAAATTGAGAGAGGAGGGTGAGACAGAGAGTAAGAGAGAAAGATAGACATCTGCAGACCTGCTTTACTGCCTGTGAAGTGACCCCCCACCCCCACCCCCACAGGTGGGGAGCCAGGGGCTCAAACCAGGATCCTTGCTAGGAGCACCATTTCTAATGAGTAGTTAGAACTTCAAAATGAAAAAGAAATTCATCTGGTTCAGTGTCTGAGAAACAGGTAGACTGAGTTGGTTGCCTTAAAGGCAGAGTTTCTTTTTGTGGGTAATATAAACAAATGAGGGGCCGAGTGGTGGTGCACTTTGGTGAAGTACACAAATTTCCCTGAGCAAGGGCCTAGCTACTCTCTCTCTCCCTCTCTACCTTCCCCTCTCCTCTTGATTCCTCTATGTTCTATCCAATAAAATAAAATGAGCAAAAGGAGGAAAAAGACAAGTAAGAAGTTATCCATAACCTAAGCAACAAGTAAACTATTAGTCTACTAAAGATTATGAAAGGGTGACAATAATGCTGATGCTGTCAGAAGAGATTAGAAGATGTCTCTTCCTCTCTTTTGTGTACTTAGCTGACTAGATGAAGGGTTTGAGGGAAGTGAATTGGGGGTAAGAGGAGAGTGTTCAAGCCCTCAGTTCACACCTGCAGGAGGGAAACTTCACAAAGTGTTCACGATGTAGTACTGCAGGTGTCTCTCTTTCTCTCTATCTCCCTTTCCCTCCCAGTTTGTTTACCAAAGTGAGTACATCAATAAACACCATTTTTTAAAATGTGTATGAATTAGTTCTAGAGCCTCTGATGCTGAGCCTATTTAGGGACATTTTGGAGGCCATCTCGCCTAAATTTATTAGAGAAGGTCTTGAATACCCTTGTGGGTCAGGATCTCAGACCATTGTACTTATACTGGTCTGGACTCATCACTGCGATGGTTTATGCTGGAGGGACTCTGGGAGCTTGAGCTTGAATCCAAATAAGGCTTAAGATATTGAGCCTTGGTCAAAGGTTCTCTCTCTAGTTCTCACTTGTGTGATAAGTCAACCTCATTAAACACACCTCCAGCACTCTTTCAGACAAAATTTCCCTCTTTGACTGCTTATTTAACTTGGAAGAAACAGGATGGTTTTCCTTTAATTGATTTCATTATTTAATAAAGTAACTCGATTGTTTTGAGATAATGTAAAACTATAGATAAGCAAAAGGAAAACATAAACAAATAAAAAAAAAAAACCTTACACAACCTAACCAACAAGTTAAATGTTAAGTCTACTAGATTATCAAAGGGTGACAGTAATGCTGATGCTGTCAGAAGAGATTAGATGATGTCTCTTACTTTCTTTTGTGTAGTTAGTTGAGTAGATAGAGTGATTGAGGGAAGTAAAGTTAGGAGTATGAGAAGAGGCCTAAGTATTAAATATTTGATTAGGGAATTTATGGTGCCTTATGTAGGCCTTTCTACTTGCTTGCTGAGCTTATTAGGCCTAAGTCTAATCACAGAAGGCTATTAAGTACTTTTACTTTGAGGTATATAGTTACTCCTACTTTATAGATAGGTTTCTACATGAACTCAGTACCCTAGGCCCTAGGGTATATCTAGGACCTGTAACTTTGTTAGAGATAGCACCATATAAAATGGAATTAAATAGTCCCTTGTGTTAGGAAAGATCTCATCAGATTATTGGAGTTGAGAGGTTGACATATCAGATTTGGTATCTCTGGATACAATCAGAAGTGAAGAGGTAGTGGTGGCATAACATGGCATGGTGGCACTGGTTGTATTGATTTACTTGAAATCAGGAGATGCAGTATAACAGGGTAGAGGATCAAGAGAAGAAGTATTAGAAAAAACACTGTATATAAGTGGCCAAGAGACATACTGGCAAATACATATTGAATAAAGGACAAATATTGTCCCTGTGACAACTTTTATTAGAATCATCAAACAAGTAAATGCAGTAAAACTTAAGGCTAGCTAGACCATACTAAAACCCTAGGTGTATTTCTTTCCTCACTTGAGGCCACACCCCATAAACCTAAGACCAGTTTGGATATAAGTGACACAAGGCTCCAAAGTCCCATGTTCAATCCCCCATACCTCCAGAAATCAGAGATGAGCAGCAGTGCTCTGGTAGTAAACAAACAAACAAAAAGTGAGGTCAAGGGTTTATGTGGAAGGACAGCAGTCCTTGACTTCCCTCAGCTTTCCTAGTCCCTGAGTGAGGTTTCTCATCAAGGTCTGGGGTCCACTGGTATGGATTTCTCTTACTAGCACACAACATTTTCTTTGTATATTCTGGTTCCCAGTTATGTTATTTCACTGCTCCTGGTCAACTTTTCAACCAGTTTGGATACAAGTGCTTTTAACAACTAGGAGAAAGTCTAAACTCCTTACATAAAAGCTGGATAAGGGCAAGAGACTGGCTCACTTAATGATGGCCTTTTTTTTGGTTAATACCAGGCCACTCCATCATCTGGGGCCTTACTCATGGAATACTATGGGCTGAGACCTCTAGTAGATCTCTATCTCCATCATCACTGGTCACTTCTATCAGGAATGTCATGTTAGACCCTCTTGTGAGTCTCTATAGAACCTTGCTCACACTGGTAAGGACTGCTCCACTTACTAAAGAGAGATTGGGTTGTTCTACTCTGCCACTCAAGTAGGACTGGTCCTGAAATGAGTGCAGCCTAGAATGTTCCCAGCTGGGATCATGACTCAGAGATCAGATTGACAGGGTTTCAGAGGTTACACATGTTCCTGTGCTAAATATGAATAGTTAAGGGCCCTGGGTCAGATTGATGGGGTAGACAGTTAATTGTAGTTATATACTTCAAGTTTGGGAGCTACTCTCTGTCCTAATCCAGCTTTATAGTTCCATTCTCATATCTGACACCATCTGACAATATTTTTAGTTCACCTGAATGTTATTCATAAAGCTTAGACAAAAATGTCTAGTCATAAGGCCCCAGGAACATACCTAAAATAGACTTCCTAGCTTCTTTCTACCCCAGGACCGCTAATCTCATCTGCTATATTCCTACTTTTTGGTTCCTTTTTATTAAACACTTTGCCCTGCTTTATATCTTACTGCCTTTCAGCCACCAAGTTGCAGATGCTAACTAGGATTCATCCTGACCTCTCTGGGCAGACAACCTCATCAGTGAGTTCTGGACCCTCACCTACCTAGAGAGCTACCCCACTAGGGAAAGATAGAAACGGGCTGGGGATATGGATCAACCTGCCAACACACACGTCCAGTAGAAAAGCAACTAGAGAAGTCAGAACTCCTACCTTCTGTACCCCATAATGAATTTTGGTCCATATTCCCAGAGGAGAAGAAATGTTAGGCAAAGAAGACCAGAGGATTCTGAACTCCAATTCCATCAGGACCAGAGAGAAAAGACGAAACAAGGACGTTCAGAAATAGTAATAGGTGTAGGTGTGACTTAGAAATGAATTTTCAGTTATTGTATTGAGTAGGTCTAATTCTGCACGTACTTTCATGCTATAGCTTTGGTGTCCCTTGAGGTTACCAAAATTTGTGTCCCTTCCTCTAACTGTTGCTACTTTTCCTGTTATGCAGAAAGTATGGTCATATTCAGAATGTTCCTTTTTTATTGTTCTAGTTTTTTTTAAATTTTTTATTTACTTTCTCTTTTGTTGCCCTGGTTGATTTTTTTATTGTTGTTGTAGTTATTGTTGTGGTTATTGATGTTGTCATTGTTAGGACAGAGAGAAATGGAAGGAGGAGGGAAAGACAGAGAGGGGGAGAGAAAGATAGACACCTGCAGACCTGCTTCACTGCCTGTGAAGCAACTCCCCTGCAGGTGGGGAGCCAGGGGCTTGAACTGGGATCCTTAAGCTGGTCCTTGCGCTTCATGCCATGTGTGCTTAACTCGCTGCACAACTGCCTGACTCCCCAGAATGTTCCTTTTTTGAGGCCTTTACTTGAACCTGGCACAAGGTGTCTGAGGCTCTTGGTTATACTGATCTGAGGAAGCAGATATCCCCTGAATATTCAGCCAGTAAGTTACCAGCCAGATAACCTTTTAAATTCTCTGAGCTCCAATAACCTCATTTGTGAAGCAGAAATACTGCTGTGGTATACACTTTCCCAGTGCAATAGCGACATAACAGACTATTTAAAAATAGGTAGCTCATCTGATTTATTCTCAGTAGAAATAAAATTGGGTAATCATTGTTACCTGAAAATAAACTTGACTGCTCTTTACATTTAAATGTTCTTAATTTGTATAAATATTTGTTTTATTACATATGAGAGAGATAGGAGGATGAAGAAGAGAAGGAGGAGTAGAAGAAGAAGGGGAGAAAGAGAGAAAGAGGAGAGTAGGAGAAGTAGGAGAAGGAAGACGAAAGAAGTAGAAGAGGAGAAGGAAAAGAAGAGGAAAAAATTGACAAAGCATCATTCCAGTACAAGTGGCATTAGGGATCTGACCATGCACCTTGGTCATGTAATTCCAATGTTCTACAAGCTGAATTATCTCCCTAGGTACATCCTTGAATATTATGAGAGCTCTCAATCATGATACATCTGCCTCAACTTTTCAAATGACGAAGGTTTCTGTATTTTTCTAAAGATGCAAAGTTGTTCAAGAAATATCTCTTACATGTTACTTTGTGTTTCCCATTCCTTCCCTTGTTTCTTAAGTTCTATGAGTGAGATCATCTTTCTCCTTTTGGCTAATCTCACTTAACAAGATTCTCTCAAGCTCCATCTAAGATGAGGTAGATATGACTTCATAATATTTAACAGCTGATTAGTATTCCATTGTGTATATAGACCACAACTTTCTCAGCCACTTGTCTATTGTTGGACATCTGGGTTTCTTCCAAGTTTAAGCAATTATAAATTGTGTTAGGGACTGGGTAATGGTACACCTGGTTGAGTGCACCCCACCAAAAAGTGATAAAAAAAATTCACATTGCCTCCCCCCCAAAAAAATTAATTTCCATTGCCATTTGGTGTAGAACAGAGTTTTATGATATTCTAAAAGTTGCTCTTAGCATGGTGTTTGTGTGTCTGTATGAAACTACACATATATTCTATTTTCTTAGAACCATAAAAAGCTACAAAATTCTTTGCATAGGAATTGTTATCAAATGTATAAAAAATAATCAAAAGACACTTTTAGGCATTCACACAAATCCAGTGCAGTAGTATGGAACATAAATACTACCACTCTGGTTTCCCAGATGAAACTTAGGGAAGAATGTGACACTTGAGGTCAGTAAAATGATGGAGCTGGAAGTCAAATAAACCCAGACTTTCATCTTGCAAATACAGTAGCAAGATGCTGGCTAGAAGAATGGGGGTAGGGGCAGGGGGGAGCAGAAATGAAAGGGTTTGGCATCTTTTGGAATTTTGAGGGACTGAATATTAGCAAACAACTGAACTGTTGTGTTCAGATAAATCTAACAAGAATCCAGGCCCACTGGCAGTATTTGAATTGATTCAAAATTGATAGGTCTATTCTTGAAAACAAAGAATGCCAGCAATGCTGCAGATAGTAACATTCTCAGGTCATGCCATTCTTAAGTTCCAAGTAGGAGATTCTTCTTTAAAGATCAGTCTTAGAGCTTCATATATTTTGTGACTGTTCTTTTCTGGTGCGTGAATTATTACTGTTTTGTTTTGATCAGTATTTTGCAGTTGTGGAAGTAGTTCAGGGGACAAAGTCTATGCCTTGCAGGTGTGAGCTTCTTGGTTTAATCCTCAGCTCCCTATATGATGAAAAGTGCTCTGGTTTCTCTATAACCACCTCCCCCTCCTCACTCTTAGAAATAGTGTGTTCTTGTGGTCCAGGAGGTGGCGCAGTGGCTAAGGCACTAGACTCTCAAGCATGAGGTCCTGAGTTCAATCCCTGGCAGCACATGTACCAGAGTGATGTCTGGTTCTTTCTCTCTCTCCCCTATCTTTCTCATAAATAAATAAAATCTTTAAAAAAAAAAAGAAAGAAATAGTGTGTTCTTTTGTCAAGCGGTGCAGCCTAGTTTCAAGTCCAGTTCCCGCCTCACTGAAGGAAGTTTCAGCATTGCAGTTTCTCTCACTTTCTCCCTCAACCTCTGTCTTAAATAAATCAATGATAAATACATTTAGAACCCACATACTCAATTCCAATTCAAAGTATATGAAGAGACTGTGTATCTGGTACTATTAAGAATGAATAATAGTAATAAAAACCCAAGGAATAAACATGAAACTATTTCTGCATGTCATATTTATTCTTCAGGCCCTGTTAAGTCCTTTACAATTGACCAAAATTGGGATAACCATATTCTAGAACAACAGATTTTATATCCAAAGAGCAAAAGATACAGCCATCATTTCTACCACACTAGAGGATTTATCAAGATATTGTATTCTTAGCAACAAAGTGTATAGACCTAGAGGGGGTTAGGGCTAATGCTGTGAGTAAAGAAGCCGAACAACTACTGGATGGCTTCCCTTCAATTCTCTGGATTTGGGATCCAGAGAATTGAAACGCATGAACTTACAAAAAAAAAAGGAAAAAGAATAAAAATAGGTGGTCAAACTCTTCCTAAGCCTTTTTAAGAATTACCAAGTTTATGGTGGAGGGGCACAGAACTTTGGTCATGGGTGTGGTGTGGCATGATACCCTTGTAATCATATAATCTTGCAAACCATTATAAAATAACTAGAAAATTACAAAAAAAAAATTTAAAGCCTCATGGGATATGGGGAAAAATCTATGATTATTTTGAAGAAGAATTCGGAGCAAGGTATAGATTTTTTTTTCAAACCACATATCAAGAAAGGACACTCAAAACTTGTTTTACACCCAATATCTATACTCATTTTAACTGAAAAAGTGATATTTTCGTGTCCAAAGATATACAAGAAACCCAGGAAAGTAGTTTTTTTTTTCCTTTTTCTTTTCCTTCTGAATCAGTTATCACTATTTGTGTATGTAACTGAAAGAAAATTAAGAAATAATTCACTTCTTGGCAGGGAGTATATGATGTGAATAGAGGGGCAGCAATGGTGGCACATTGAGGAGAGCACAAGGGCTCAAGCCTCTGATCCCCATGGGGGGAGGCATGGTGCTTCAGGAGTGGTGAAGCAGTGTAGCAGGTGTATTTCTGTTTCTCTTTCCCTATTTCTCTCATACTCTATCATAAATGAAGAAAGAAAAAAAAGGCTTCCAGGGTTGGTAGAGCCATCATGCAGGCACTAAGCCCCAGAAATAACCTGGGTGGTAAAAAAAAAAAAAAAAAAGGAAGAAAGAAAAGAAAAGAAAAGAAAAGAAAAGAAAAGAAAAGAAAAGAAAAGAAAAGAAAAAAAGAGAGAATAGCTGTAGGTCACTTTCTATCCTTCCTACAATGCGAATTGCCAACGTGGAGCATGGAGAGACACCAGGGCACAGCAGAGTGGGCCCTGACTTTACATCACAGCGAGGAAGTTCAGAGCAATGAAGGAGAGATGCTCCAGCTTCCCATGGGTCAAAGGCTATGCCAGTGGCATCTCTATAAAACACAAACGTGTCCTACACATCCATCAAGACATTAAGGCCTCCAGACAGCCTATCTTTATTATCAATGGCTCCAAAGGGGAAACAAAAATGGCATGAGAAGGAAAAATACCACACACTGAAAAAAAAATCACTTTTTTTTTTTTTGGTAAGTCTTTATTTTTAGTTGTTCCTCCCATAGTAATGCACTGAAAGGCATAACAGTTTATATTGTACAAAGCATTTGAAGAAAGTACCTCAACTTGCCGATTATTTCAAAATGAGATTACAAAAGACAAAAACAAGAAAAAAATAATAAAGAAAAGAAAAAGAAAAACAAATCTGGTGCCCCAATAAAAGGCCAAGTAAATGAAATACAGTCTGTTGTTTACTTCTCTCTCTCTCTCTCTCTCTCTCTCTCTCTTCCACACTCTCTCTCTTTTTAAACATAATGTCTGGAACACTTCATTTTACAAATAGGATTAACATGAACATAACATCGCACAAGCTTGCAGACAAGCAGTGTAAAATATGGGGTACAGTTTTTAATCAGAATCATGCTTCCATGAAAGAAATTATAATCGTTTATACAGTCGAATCGATTTCAGTATTATGGGAAAAAAAACTAAGTTGCACCTATTCATATTTATCTCCTTAAGATGGAAAACAAAATAAAACAAAACAACAACAACAAAAAAGGAATGTTAAGAAAAGCCAAAGGTTGTCTGGCACAACCCACACAGGTTGGTCACCTTGGTCCTTGCGATTCAGAGAAGGATGTGCCCGAGACAGAAGGTAGTGGCTGCCTGGAACAGTGCTCTTTTCCATCAACAAACAATAGCCTGCCAACAAATAAATACATGATACACGCAACACAAAAAAAGAAGAAACAGTGACATGATTGTCTAAAATGAAGATGTTATTACAAGGATTTGGCAAATGTTGCATTAGTGTAGTGGCTTAGCAGTCCTGATGATGAAAAAAAAGTCACTTCACTGACTGGACCTCTTTGAACATCCATAGTTTACAATATTCACATACCCTCATCCCCCTAGTTTTAAACAAATGGACTTAAAGAAGGCAAAGATTACAGGGTGGGGGAGAAGAGGGCAATAAGTACTCCCTGTTATCAGTTTCTAGAATTACTGAGTGTGCATTTCATCCAACTATTTCCATCTCCAAAAGGTTAAATTACATAAAACGTTAACAAAGACAAAAGAAAGAAATCTGTAATCCAAAGCAACTGTTCCCAAATCAACGTAACAAGTGATCTTTTACAAAAAGAAGAGTTTGCTTCCTACGGAGTGTTGGTTCATAGTAATGCTGACATCTCTCACCCCCTCATTCACCACCCAGAGGGTCTCCCCCCCCCAGGTAAAAAGGACAGGCACTGTCTGTCCAGCAAGTTCTCCCCATTCTTTGAGTCATTCTTAAGTCGCCTTGATTCTCTAGAAGTCAGCAGCTGCCTTTGCTGTGCAAAACAAAATATTCGAGAATAAATAGTTTCTTTTTTCTTTTTTTTTTTTTTCTCCATCATTCAGTTTAAGGTCACCAGACTTTGGATGAGTGACCCTTCAGGTTTCTAAGGCATTCTGCTCAGCAGTCTTTTTTCAACAGTCCTCTGTGGAGAGCCATGCTATGCGTGGACTTGGTCCCACGCCGGCTGGTCAGCCTTGGCCATGTCATACGTGGCTTATGGACTGGATGGCACCAGACTCTGCCGCTGCCCTGGCCATGCTGTGCCACACATTGGCAGAGCCATGGGACGCGGAGTGGAGGGACTCTTTGTCGGACAGCGACAACATCATAGCATATGCCTGTGGTCAAAGACAAGAAAGATTCACTTAGTGGCCCTTGACACAATTGTCACGTTATTTTTAAACTTACAAAATGTATCTTAATGTAACTGACTTAATACTGGTTATTAAATTTGAGGACTGTAAATTCACACCTCTACCTTTATAGAACGTCACTTCACCCACCACCAGAGTCTCGGGGGTGGTGAGAATTTGTTCTGATACCCACTTATATGCAGGTGAGGGCATCCTTAAGCAAAGTCAATGATAACATCACTCTTAAGTGGAGGGATATTCTTGGTGAGCATGAAGGGAATCCTTCATGGATATGTTGGGAACATGTGGGGCAATTTTATTATTATTATTACTATTATTAATTTGCCACCAGAGTTATCACTGGAGCTCTGTGACTGTACAACTCCATGTTTCCAGTGGTCATTCCCCCCTCCTTTGGTAGAGAAAGAGAGGAGGAGAGAGAGAGAGACAGAGAGAAAGAAAGATACCTCTAGTTCCCCACACTTCACCTTCTGCAAGTAGGTAGTAGGGGCTTGAACCTGGGTCCTTGCACATGGTAATGTATATGGTCTACTAGGTTAAGCCACCAGCTCGCCCCAATTTTTAATGATTTGGTAGGGCTATCAGGGCTGCATACAGAATATTTTTATGATCCTACCTCAAATGTATATATGCCTCCACTGAGAACATGAATCAGCCCCTTGCCCAACTATGAATAGTCATCTATACAATCTTCATGCAAATATACAACTTGCAAAGGAAAAAAAAAACACTGTCTAATTAGAACTGACAAAACCAATGTGAATCAGGTATGAGCCTGACCTGACCTGGATGTTCAATCAGAGCAGACAGTCTGACTCCTGTACTTCCTGAGAATGCAGAAGGTGATGTAAGTTGCCCAAAGTCACCAAACTAGACTGTGGGAAAAATATAACTGAAACTTATTTCTACTCCCCTTTCAATCCAAAGTCATTTCTCCAGTCCCCATTCACATTTTAATATTCAATATGAATGCCCAAAGACCCAAGAAGGCAAGGCATATCAAGGACTCCCAAACACAAGACCCAACAACATTCAGCCACACCTGGGCCCCAGTATCTGCTCAGCAAAAGATGTTCCCCAGAAGTGCTCCCTGAGTGAGCTCTCCTCCCCTAACATCACGTCCAATTCTCCAATGATTGTTCAGAGAAGCCCCTGTTGGGCTGCCAAGTAAAGTATTCAAATGAAATATCTGGGCTTGACTTGCGAGTGAACTTTTCATTGTGGATTTGCTATTGTTGGTCTCATCCACTGCTAAACTTGCTTGTCAAAAGGCTGCTGAAGTGGAATCATTCAAGTCCTGCCAAAGACATTCCACTGTCTGTAAACAAAGGGAAAATGCCTCTGTTGTGAAGCAGAATTTTGTCTCTGGGAGTCAGGCTGAGACATGTGGCCATTCTGTGGTTTCTTCTGTAATCATGGCATTCGGTTAGAAAATCTGCCCTTGCAGGCTGATTTTGATTTGCTGGGTCACTGCTCTCGATGTACACACTTGACTTGTGTGTATGCAGTTTGCTTTCGGAACCTCTACAAAATCCATCTCAGCATCCATTTCACAAGAATTTCCTAAGCGTCTACTCTACAACTCTATGCTAGGTGCCGGGCTCACTTATTCTTAGAGAATCAAGAATAAATAATGAAGTCTCCTTGCCCTTTGTGGGGAAGTGATCACTGAATGTAAACTATCTCATTTAATGCTATACCCACTGTTAGAGACAGAAATAAATTTGGGATATAGTGGGTTTTTTTGTTTGTTTGTTTGTTTATTTTTTCAAACAAATTCCATTCCAGTATTTGGAAAGATTAAAAAAAAAAAAAAGAATCTTAACTCCCAAACTACCTCTATTTGAGCAACTCTGTGATCTTGGGCAAATCTTTCCTTTTTTTCTTTTTGCTACTAGGGTTATCACTGAGAATCCATGCCTGTATGACTCTACTGCTTCCAACAGCCATCATTTTCTTTCTTTTTTCTCTCCTCAAGATAGAGGGTGAGAGACAGAGAAGAGAGAGAGAGAGAGAGAAAGGAGAGGCTCTGCAGTACCACTACACCATTCCTAAAGCTTCTCTCCTGTCGGAGCTCCTGTGAGGTTGGCCAGGGCTGAAACCCAGGTCCTCACACATAGTCATGTGTGCATTATACCAGGTAAGCCACCTGCCAGCCCCTGTGATTCAATCTTTCATGGCTGAGCTCCTCATGTAGAATCGGGATGGTGATGATGATGATAATAATTCATAATATTTGTCTCCAAAAGCTGTGAAGGAACCGGTCTCAGGCACTAATATACATGAAATGCCTACCTCACCATGTCTATTACGGCTAGTATCTATTAACATGGAATTATTATTTTTTTTAGCATAGAGTCTTTCAGAGATTGCATACAGAGGGCAATCATTGCTGTGTGGGTTTAACAGTTATTTGCGATTAACACACTATAACAAGTACACAGGATTTGATTAAGGCATCGGAATTTATAAAAATTCTATAAAATGGCAAATATATAATACCTGTGTTTAGGTCACTAAATGAAATAATCATTTTTCATGCACAAATGGCAGTACCTGTCCTATGACTGAAATTCAGTTAATAACTGAAATAAAAGTTGAAGAGTTTCATGAAATACCATTTGCAAAAAAAAAAATCTAACCCAAACATAAATATGATGTCATCACAAAAATATGAATTGCAAAATTCTAGTATTTCTTTCAATTTTTATATAATTTAAGTATTTGTTGTTGTTATAAGGATTATAACTTGGGCTTCTGTAGTAGTAGGACCTCGCTGCTCTGGGAAGCCATTATTATTTTTTTTATAAAGGTGAGAGATAGATAGATGGAAAGAGAGACAGAGAGAAGGGGCCAGGTGGAGGCACACCTGGTTGAGCGCATGTGTTACAATGTGTAAGGACCCAGGTATAAGTCCCTGGTCCCAGTCCCCACCTGCAGGGGGAAAGCTTTGCAAATGATGAAGCAGTGTTGCAGGTGTCTTTCTCTCTCTCTCCCTCTCTATCATCCCCTTCCCTCACAATTTATGGCTGTCTCTATCCAATAAATAAAGATAATTTAAAAAGAGAGGCAGAGACAGAGAAGAGACACCAGCATGCTCCACTACCAGTACTCCTGAAGCTTCCCTCTGCAAGTAGAGACTTGAACCCAGGTCTTCTAGCATGATAGTGTGTGTGTGTGTGTGTGTGTGTGTGTGTGTGTGTGTTCATTCTACTAGGTGTGCCACCACCAGACCCAGTGCTAGCATTTATTTTGCAGATAACTTGGCAAGAATTTAAATAAAAATATTTGTACTGAAACATGTCAAATCTATCATGTCCAAATTCTCAGGTGATTCTGCTTTTTCTCATCTAAACAGGAATTTTTAGGTATTGAGCCATAATGCAAAATGGTTTCGTGGAATCATGAACTTTTAAAAGTGTAATAAAAGCTGACTTTCTCAGTATATGATCGACTAGAAAATGAAACCAAGGATCAACGGAAAGTGGGACCAGGTGATAGCTCAGCTGGTAGATGGCATGCTATATACTATGTGCAGGGATCTGGACTCGAGCCAGGGATCATCAAGGGAGCGCATTGCAAAGGGGAAGCTTCACCAGTAGTGGAGCAGTTTTCTTTCCACTTGTCCCCTTCCCCCCCCTTCCTCTCCATTTCCCTCTGGCTTGTCTTCTGTGTGGAAAAAGAAGTCCACCTTCCAGAAGTGATAGAATTTGCACAGGCATGAAGCCTCAACAAAATCCAAGTGGCAGGAAAAAAAAAAAGCTCACCTCTCTCTTACTATCATCTCTAAATGAAAATGAAAAGTGTAGTCTTCTTTAAAAAAAAATAAGTCTGTTTTTTTTCAATTTTTATTTATTATTGCATAGAGACAGAGCGAAACTGAGAGAGGCGGGAGTTAGAGAGAGGAACAAGAGACCGAGAGACACCTGCAGCCCGGCTTCACCACTTGTGAAACTTTCCCCTTGCAGGTGGGGACCAGAGGCTTGAACCTGGGTTCTTGCACATTGTAATATGTGCGCTTAACCAGGTACACCACCTCCTGGCCCCAAAATTGAAGTCTTTATACAAACTTTTAATATTAGAAATAGAAAAAATTATTTTGAATAAAATAATTATTCAAATAATTGAATGAGAGATTAAGACTTTTAATTTATGCACCTTGGTTCCTATCTGTTTAACCCAAATTAAATAATAGTTTCTGAACTCAAAAAGAAAATATTATTACATTGGCATAATGCTTTCTCCACTTCAGTTGAGTTGCTGTTAAGATTAGCCTTCACAGGGGAGTCAGGCGGTAGTGCAGTGGGTTAAGCACAGGTGGCATAAACTCAAGGACAGGTGTAAGGATCCCGGTTCCAGCCCTGGCTCCCCACCTGCAGGGGTGTCACTTCACAGGTGGTGAAGCAGATATGTAGGTGTCTATCTTTCTTTCCCCCTTTCTGTCTTTCCTTCCTCTATCCCCTGTCTCTCCCCCCCTTTCTCTCTGTCCTAACAACAATGACATGAATAACAATAATAACTACAACAATTAAAAAAAATTAGCCTTCATATATGTTTAAAAGGAACCCATTCCCCAAAATACAAGCCAAAAAATAAGATCATGTACAAAAATGGGTTAATACATCAAACTATTAGACCACAATGACCAATAAATATGTTCATATCAAGAGGTTTCTTTTTTCAGTTGACTGGACAGAAAAAAGATTTTCCCCTACTTTGTGATAAAAGAATGGAGTAGCTTTAACAGGTAGTTAGGCAGCCTGCAAACTAGCTCAGACACAGCTGCTTTGTCATGCCTGTGACCCAGGTTCAAACCCGGGCTTTACCACACTGGAAAACAATTCTGGTGCTAGGCTTCCTTTCCCTCTCTTCATCTCTAGTTCTGTCTCTGTCTGGAAAAGACAGTGTGAAGTAGTGGAGTGCTGGACATGACAAAACAGGTAGGTATTCATGGATGCTTAATGGGTTTACTTTATTTATTACAATGCTGATTGAATACTTAGAACCCAACCAAGTTGCCACCATTCATTCATTCATTCATTCATTCATCATTCAATAAATAGGTATCAGTGAGATTTATTTCAATTCCTGCCATTAAATTGTGACAGATTTGCGGCAACTGGTTTGTTTGCTGGTCCTTGATTTCTTCCCATATTTTAAATAATTATATGATTTCTTACTTAACTCTATATAGTAGAGACAGAAAAGACAACTCAATTTTACAAAATTCATCTATTCATATTCTCTCTTTTTCTCTCTCTCTCTTCTTCTCCTTCTCCCTCTCCCTCTCCCTCTCTCTTCCATCATGTATCTGGGTCTCATACATACAATTCCACCACCCTGGACCATTTTCTCATTCAGAAAGAGATGAAAGAGACAATGAAAAAATCAGGGAGAGACACCACAGCATTTAAGTTGCCTCCATAGCACTGCACCTTCTATGTGGTGCTGGGGCTCACATCTGGGTCAGCAAAGGGCAAGCCAGCAAGGCAGGCACCCCACTGGTGAGCTATCTCTCCAATCCCACTTTCCAAAATTCTTTGTTGGAGGGTAGGGTATACCACGGTTATTGCTGGGGCCCAGTATCTTCACCATCATGATACCACTCATTTTTTCTCTTCCTCCCACCCTCCCACCCTCCCTCCCTCCTTTCCTTTCTTTTTGACAGAACATAGAGAAACTGAGAAGTGAGGGAGAGACACCTGTTACACTGCTCTATGGCTCATGAAACTTCCCCCCTGCAGGTGGGCTCCAGAGGCTTGAACCTGAGTCCTTACATCATACTGCCCAGCCTCAGGCTGTAGCCATATTAACTGTGGTAATTAGTTAATTAGTTGGGATTCAGGCACAAACAAAGTGAAGATACAAATGGTTTCAGTAAAGCATCTGCAGATGCTGGGCTACTGCAAAGACAGGGCATCAGCTTTTCAGTCAGCAAAGGAGGTGTCCATTTTCATGCACAGTGTCCCCATGATGCTGTATCTCAGGAAAAGATGTACCTGTGATTTGGACTTTCTGTGTAACGGCTGTTTAAGCTCCTCCGGCACATGGGAAGTACTAAAAGAAGACAGCTCAGCTTCAGAATATTGATTATCTTCCATTTTCCTCATTTTGAGGCTATCTGTGAAGTGCCTGATATGATCTAAAGCAGAAAGTCCAGTTTTATATTCTTCCTCGTCATACCTAAAAAAATGAACCAATGGGAAAGCACAGAAGTTGGTGTTGTTGGTTTTTGTCTTTAATCCTTCTTTTCAGTTTGCCATCCAACCCAATTACTTGTCACTTGAATTTATACAGCTATCAAAGGCCATGCTGCATTTGGAGTGTAAAGTTGTATGTATCAATTATTAGGTGGTTGAAGTGTCTTCAACTGTTATATATTAAAACACTGTTTCTCTTGAGATTTTTTTTCATAACTGAACTCATGCATACAACTGAGAGATAAAGCACTGAATCAAAGAAATACCACACAGGAACATAGTGGAGGCAGGATTCATCTGTTTATAATTCGCATTCAAAGTCAGGAGGACATTTAATCACTGCTAACTATCTGTATGGAGATATAATACTCCCATCGATGTAAGTATTTGGCTAATTTCTCCATTTAAAATTCTATTATCTGGGGGCCGGGCAGTGACACATCCAATTAAGCATACATATCACTGTGTGCAAGGACCAGGGTTTGAATCCCTGCTCCCCACCTGCATGAGGAATGATTCACAGACAGTGAAGCAAGTCTGCAGATGTCTTATCTTTCTCTCTCCCTTTCTATCTACCCCTCCATTCTCAATTTCTCTCTGTACTGTCAAATAAAATAGAAAGAAAAAAAATGGAAAAAATGAACACCAAGAATTGTAGTGCCAGCACTGAAACCCAGCAACAACCCTGGTGGTAATTAAAAAAAAAAAAAAAAAGAAAGAAAAGAAAAGAAATCTATCATCTATACAGCTTACATCCTTATAAGACAAATTAAATTCATCTTAATACATAACTAAGAAAAAACACCACTATTCTTGAATCAGCTAGTACTTAAATCTCTGTTTTTCTCAGTATTTGAGAGGTAAGGAAAATGACTGACTGTGATCTGTGAAAAGTGCTCCTACCCACCCTGGGCTAATGACAAATGCCACAGCTGCTGAGGGTTGTGCTGATGGCCACCAGACTTTCATTTATTCAGAGGGGATCCACAGTCTGCCCTGCTAGCTGGAATATATGTTTATGGTGTATTACTGGAAACTGTTTCTCATCTGCAATGGTGCACTCAGGTCCAAGCAGAGCAGTAGTTACTGTGGCGGCCATATTGGCCACACTGAGAAAGCACTCACCTCACCGGGGACGCCTTGCAACTCATCTCCAGGGCACTGGTCTCTTCATAGTCATCCTCAGCGTTCCCTTCCTCCAAGTTCCTTGCTACGGACTCCTGTCCTGGTTTGCCGGTGACATCATTGTCTTCATCCTCCTCGTCTAACAACACCTCATCTTCCGCTTCTTCATCATCCAGCACATCTGAATTTAGACTGGTCGCCAGAGACTTTTCATCCTTAAAGTGACTGCCATTCATTCTTTCCAGAAGCATAAAAGAAGAAAGTGATTCAGTGGAGGCGTCCATGTACTTATTTATTAATCTAATTAATTCATTTATTTTTAACCTTTTAATTTAACTTATTTATTACTGGATAGAGACAGGGTGAAATTGAGAGGGGAGGGGGTGATAGAGAGGGAGAAAGACAGAGAGAAACACCTGCAGCCCAGCTTCACCACTTGTGAAGCTTTCCCCCTGCAGGTGGGGACCAGGGTCTTGAACCCTTATCCTTGTGCAAAGTAATGTGTGTTTAACCAGGTGCACTACTGCCAGGCCTCAGTTTAATTACTTGTTTCTATATGGGGGCAGAAAGAAAGAGACAACTGAAGCTTCCTTCACTGTGGTGAGGGCTGGGCTGGAAGTGGCACAGCAGTGGCACTACCCAAGTGAGCTATGTTGGATTCCATGTTTAAATGTGCAGTTGGCTTTAACACTGCATTTCCCTACAAATGGTGTAGGTCTTTCATCACTTGGCAAGTTCACTTTTATTTGAAAACAAAAGTAGACATTAGTAACTCAGACTCAATAGATACCATGAGAGAATAATTTACCTTTATAATTCAGAACAATGAAAGAAAAAAATTGAGTAGTTATTTAGATTTTATTTTATGTATTTATTTTTGCCACCAGGGTTGCCACTGGGACTGGTGCCTTACAAGACAGACCAAATCCACTGTTACTAGTGGTCATTTTCTGTGCACTGTTATTATTATTGTTTTCAAACTTATTTTCATTTGGTTTTTATGTAGATTTTAAGTGAAACCTCTGGAAAAACCAGAAAAGACATCCCAGTCTCCTTGTCAGTCCCTAACCAGGTAAGTCATATTGTTATACACCAAACTGAAAGCACAAAACAGTTACTCTACTAATGTTATCTAATTACCATGCGTGGACCCACCATTGACAACAATAAATATCAGATGCCTGAGAGATCAACTCACCTACTTTGCCATAAGCATGACTTAGGTTGAAGCCCAAACCCCACTTCAGTGGGGAGAAGCTTCAGTAATATGGGGTTGATAACCACCACCGCCCGCCTCCTTCTCTCTCTCATTCTCTCTATATATACCTACCAATCTACCTACCTACCTAAAAATGATCCCCAACAGCCAAATTCTGATGATGACAATAATTAATTAATGAATCAAATTTATGGAAAACTCCACATCCCTGACCAACAGTGACAGAAATGTATGTGTGTGTGTGTGTGTGTGTGTGTGTGTGTGTGTATACCTAAAGTGATATGAGTTAAAAAAAATGTCAAGGACCACCCAACATTAGGCATTTCCATGTGATATCCAAAGGATAAACTATATAGACATCCTGCTTAAACCTGGAAATGACAGAGATCTCACTGATGTGTACTCTTATTTTCTTTGCTTTTATTGGGGAAGGGTTAATGGATTACAGTATAGTTCTTGATATGTACAGTTTCTCATCTCCATGTCATAGATATCTGCTGAACACGCTCACTTCAAATTTAGGCTATATGAATCATTTTCAAATTATCCTTGATGATCTAAATGTAAAAAAATATATCCTGCTACCCAAGATAACACCAGCAATAGGATGTAATCTAAAAATGCAACCCTACAAATATCTCTTGAAGCTTACTTAGCAAACATA
The DNA here is from genome assembly GCF_950295315.1 of Erinaceus europaeus. NCBI lineage: Eukaryota > Metazoa > Chordata > Mammalia > Eulipotyphla > Erinaceidae > Erinaceus > Erinaceus europaeus. Next base: position 57,572,578 of record NC_080175.1, read on the forward strand.
CCAGATATAACACTGCAAAAGAGAAACAGTATATTAAAAATGCATTTTAATGTTTGAGGTTGGCTTTTAAGGACATACTATGTCCTTACTTCAGGGCAGACTATGTGATTCAAAAGTTTAAGTATATGGAAGAGTGTAATTACACAGAAGCCCTAAAATATTACATTTGAGACCTCTATGAAAATAGAGGAAAAAATCTATGATTTAAAAAAATGTGTGTGTTTATTTTAATGAGACACATTTAGAAAGATAAACAGAGAACCAAATCTGAGACCTTTGGGATCTCAGGCACTAAAATCTGATGTCCTACTGCTGGGGCTTACAGTCATTCCAAATGGTTTGAACATCAGAACAGCTCCTCTTAAAGGTCAGGTAAGTTATGGAGTTCATCCAAGTTTCAGGAAGCTTGGTAGAGACCAAACCAGCACAGGAATCCAACTCTCCTTCTAAGGTAGTCACAATCTATGCATCTTACTGAATTCCTTTACCTTGGTACTTGTTCAGAAAACCCACCGACATGATTCAACTGTTGATACAGCAATATACAATGTTCACTTTTAAAATAACTCTATTTAGGTTATGACAGAGCAGGACATAGCTCAGTCCAATAACTTTCCCATAGGGGGAAAAAAGTCTAACTTAATATTCAGCTATTCCATGGTAAATAAGTAAATGGTGGGTGTGATGAATTGATACAGTAAAAATCCATATGACTGGAATAAAAAGGCAATATCATATCATCCGTGATTCAGCTTTATGGTCCTTTTTCCAACTATGACACCATCCCCCCAGATAATAGCTTGGGTCACCTTCACATTAGACGTCAGGCACAGGCAAAAACTAGTTGGGTCATGGGCCCCCTGGAATATACCTAAAATAGACCCACTAGCTTTTTCCAAAACACAGACCCCAAATCTTCATCCACAATATTTTTGTCTTTAGGTTCATGATTAGTCAACAATTTGCCCTGCTTTCTGTCTTAATTCTTTTTCAGCCACCAGGTTCCAGATGCTACCATGATTCCAACCTGACTTCCCTGGGCAGATGACCCCACCATGTGTCCTGGAACCCCACCTCCCTAGATCCCTGCCTCACTAGGGAAAGAGAGAGACAGATTGGAAGTATGGATCAGCCTACCAATGCCCATATTCAGGGGGGAAGCAATTACAGAAGCCAGACCGTCCACCTTCTGCACCTCATAATGACCCTGGGTCCATAATCCCAGAGGGTTAAAGAACAGGAAAGCTATCAGGGGAGGGGGTGGGATACAGAGTTCCGATAGTGGGAATTGTGTGGAATTGTACCCCTCTTATCCTATGGACTTGTCTTAAATATGGTCTTAAATAAAGACTTCAAAAGAAAAATCAGTATCATTCTTATTAAGGTTTCTGTAGAAAGAATCTCTTAACCTCTTTTATCAAGGAATGATGAGAACATGCTTTGCACAGACATAAATTGTTAGTTTCCATACAGACTGCCAACTTGCATGTAGGAGCTGAAATTGTTATTCAGAAACAAACAAAAAAATGGAAGAAAAAGTAAAAGAACAAAAGAGTACATGGATGAATACCAAGAGTAACAAAGCTGACATGATTACGAAAACCTATTTGTTAATTATGCTTTCAAATGTGGCAATTTATGGGGAATTAATTATTCAGCAAAAGTAGTCTGATAGGAGTCCTGGGGCGGGGGGAAGTTAGGTGACTCCCTTTTGTATTTCACTTCTGTTTCCTTGGACATGTTGAAGCCAGATGCTGCAGCTCTAAGGACTCACAAGCCTCCACGGAAAGACTTGGAGCTTTGAATCAGCATCTCAGAACCCAAAGGATAACATAGAGGTTGTGTTGAGTGTTCTTGGTTTCATGGAAATATCACTAGCCAACGGTAACACTATCTTTCACACTCTCCTTACTACTTTGTACCTTTGACCATTGGTCTCCAATCTCTGGCTGTTTCTCTCAATCCCAACTGAACAAAAGGAAAGATACAGCCAACTGTGTGAAGGTACAGTTCTCATCAAACTTCACTGAGGCTGGGAAGGGTCATGTAATATTGCATCATTTCTCCTATTCAATGCACTTACACACAAGTTGGAAGAAAACAGGTGGTTCCATATTTTTATGATATTTGGGGAAGTTCTGATTTGAAACTTGCCTAATTAATTGTCTTTAATTGCATCAAAAAAGAGGCACTAACCAATTTAATACACGTGCAATGAAAAGTGAGACCTTCAATGATGTAGTATTAACATTTGCAATACAATTGATTGATTAATCTGAATTAATTGATGTTTGTGGCAACATTATTTCATTTTATTTTATGGGGAGGTTAATGTCTTATAGTATAGTCTTCAGCACAAAAGCATTGCCTTCCATCTTCCTTTGATTAGTCTAGAAGACATACCAGGACCCCACTGCTCAGCTCTGGTTTATGGTAGTGCTGGAGATTGAACATGGGACTTTGGAACCTAAGGTGTGAAAGTATTTTTTGCATAGCTGCTATGCTATCTCCCCTGTCTTACAGCATCTGGATTTAATAAAATATCTTTGTTTGCTGGAAAAGACAGACAGAGAAAGAGAGAACCCCTGACACATGCTCTGCCTGGGATTGAACTCAAGACCTTATACTTGAGAGTCCAATGCTTCATCTACTGTGCCACCTTGCAGGCTGTGAGTTCCATTTATTACATATATGACCTCAAGCAAGTTGGTTAGCCTTAAATGTCTCTCTTCCCTCACCAATAAAATACATAATAGGGGCCAATTAAATATTGGGGTAATTAAGGGATCTGGTGGTGGCACACCTGTTAAACACATACATTGTAATGCTCAAGGACTGGGGTCGAGCCCACGCTCCTGGACAGCAGGAAGATGCTTCACAAGCAGTGAAGCAAGTACTTCAGGTATCTCTCTCTGTCTCTCTCCCTCTCTGTCTCCCCATCCCCTCTCAATTTCTCTCTATCAAATAAAGGAGAAAAAGGAAAAAATGGCTATTGGGAGCAGTGGATTAGTCATGTAGGGCACCAAGCCCCAAAGATAACCCTTGTGGCAAAATTGTAAAAAAGAAAGAAAGAAAAAAGAAATAATTATGGGAGTTTGGCAGTAGCACAGTGGGTTAAGTGCAGGTGGCACAAAATGCAAAGGCTGACATAAGGATCCCAGTTTGAGCCCCTGGATCCCCACCTTCAGGGGAGTTGCTTCACAAGCAGTGAAGCAGGTCTGCAGGTGTCTTTCTCTCTCCCCTCTGCCTTCCCCTCCTCTCTCCATTTCTCTCCATTCTATCCAACAACTATGACATCAATAACAACAACAATAATAACTACAACAATAAAAACAAGGGCAACAAAAGGGAAGAAATAAATACTAAAAAAATAATTAATATATGCAAAGTGTCCAGAGAAACAGTTGATGTTTTGTCTACAGTCACTGCTTATAGGAGTAATAGCATTCTTGGGACAGGAGATGAGAAAATACATTTGAAAACACATTCATCAGCAGAAATCTTACAAGACAAGCCAACCTCACCTCTCTTCTGTGTTCCTGGGTGACTGGTTGCTGTGGTTGCTATTCCCAATGAAATTCCGAATCTCTGTGAAGTAAGCATCTTCTTTGTCATCAAGAATGGCACCTGCGCTTTCTAGCTCAGAATGAGGCGATGAGGTTGCTGTACCTGTGGGGAGAAGAGATCTTTTTTTGACAGAGACTATTTTCCATGTGGTGACTTATTTTGAATCTCATTCCTTTTTTTTAAAAAAAAATTAATTACTTTTTTTCACCACTCCCATCACCAAAGGTCTGTATGATCTTAAGAGTCTGAAGAGTGTTGTTCCTAAAATGGGCTTCAGAAGAAGATTTATGGATGGAGAGACATCAGATTGGTTCTGTATGGGCCCTGGCGGTGGCACACCTGGTTGAGTGCAAGTGTTACAAGGTGCAAGAACCCAGGTTAGAGCCCCTGGTTCCTGCCTGCAGGGGGAAAACTTTGCAAGAGATGAAACAGTGTTGCAGATGTCTCTCTCCCTCCCTATCTCCCCCTTCCCATACAATGTCTGGCTGTCTCTATCCAATAAATAAAGATAAAAAATAAAATAACAAAATAATGGTTCTGCAAAAGAATTTCCATGCCTGAGGTCCCAGAGGTCCCAGGTTCAGTCACCATAAACCAGAACTAAGCAGTGTTCTGTTCTTTCTCTCTCTAGCTCTGTCTCTCTACTTCTCATTAAATAAAAAATAAAATAGACCTCCTACCTTCTGCACTCCATAAAACTCTTTGGTCCATACTCCCAGAGGAATAATGAATAGGGAAACTTCCAATGGAAGGCATGGGATGTGAAACTCTGGTGGTGGGAATTGTACTCCTCTTATCCCACAATCTTATCAATCATTATTAAATCACTAATAAAAAATTTAAAAAATAAAACATCATTAAAAAAGAAGGGGTAGGCAGTGGTGCAGTCAGCTAAGTGCACATATCACCATCCATAAAGGTCCAAGTTCAAGCTCCTGCTCCCACTTGCAGAGAGGAGGAGACTTCCTGAGTAGTAACATAGGGCTGCAGGTGTCTTTCTCTCTCCCTCTTTATCTATCCTTCCCTCTCAGTTTCTCTGTCTTGTCAAATACCAAAAAAAGAAAAAAATGGAGAAAATGGCCACCCGTGGAAGCTGTGGAATCACAGTATTGGAAGTGAGCCCCAGCAATAACCCTGGTGGCAAAAGAATTTATTTAAATTAAAAAAAAAAGGAGGAGGAGGAGATGACTTACTTATCTATTTATAGGTAAGAGAACCAAAGCATCTCTGGCCCATGGAATGCTGGGGATTGAATTCAGGACCTCATGCTTGAGAGTCCAAAGCTTTATCCACCGCACCACCTCCCAGGCTGCAATATTAATCATGGGAGTCTTAAGAGGTCAATGTCTTCCCAATCTACTATAGTCCTTATGCATAGGGAAATCCTTTGGGGAGTGTTTTGAACCTTTGATATGCTGATGTATATATAGTCTCCCACTGCTGTGACAGAACACATGTCTATTCTGACAGCAAAAAAAAAGGTTCAAGCAAATTCTGAGGAAGTCTAAAAGGGATTCCAGCAGAATGACTGGCAGACTTCTGGTTGCAGTTAATATGTATTTATTGCTCATGTACAAAATAACGAACAGCACCAAAGAAAGACAGAGAACATAGTGTAGCTTCAGTACATTGATGCAATGGACCAAGTAATTGGTGGGCTTAGAACACATTAAAAGAAATGCTGGTTATTTAACCTTCATGGCTCTCTTTCCTCGCTGGTAAAATGCATAATAGTAGTCAATGTCACATAGGGCTATGATGATAATAAAATAATGAACAGATGCAAAGTGATTAAAAGAGCACTGCAAATTTAGTCTGCAGGAGAACAACAGTGGCAAAACATTAGAGGACAATATTGGAACTATTCACTAAAGCTGATTTTCTGTTTCCTTGCCTCTAAAACTACATCTTAGAATCATGATCCCTATGATACATCATAGATTTTTCTTTAAGACTGACTCCCAGGGCCAGCTGGTAGCCCAATTGGTAAAGTGGGTAAATTACCATGTATAAGGACTCAGGTTCAAGCCTCCTATCCCCTTTTGCATGAGGGAGGCAGGAAAATCTAGTATCTTTTCTATACACTGGCAAGTCTGAGGTAAAAGAAGGCTTATAATCTTGCTCCACTTTTAACTTTATCTATGTTAAACTCTGTGAACAAAACCATACAATAGTCTGATTATGTTGACAGTCTTCTGTCAGTGATCTCTAAAAGTAGTTCTCCTGGAGAGCTCTGAATAGCAGTCCTTCTGCAAAAACATCAAGGGCTTCCAAGTTAATATTTAAAGCTTGGGATACTGGGATTGTCACCCTGGAGTTCCCACTATGCTTGGAGACCCCACTGTATTTGCAATCTTTATGAAGTACGCTCCTTGGCAATTTGGAAAAACTTAATTCAGAATTATTCTGTGAGTCTGAGTCATCGTTCACTATCTAAAATGAATCCAGCAGAAATTTAAAAAGTCCAAAGACAAAGCAGCACATGTTACTATGTGGGAGGGCCCAGGCTCAACTTGAAGACATGGGTTCAAGTCCCTATTCCCCATCCAGAGGTGGGAAGCTTCACAAGTTGTGGAGCAGATCTGCAGGTGTCTCCTCTTCTCTCTCTCCCTCTCCCTCTCCCTCTCCCTCTCTTCTTTTCTGTCTTTCTCTGTCTCTCACCATCTACCCAAAAAAAAAAATTCCAGGTCCTGGAAGACAGAGGAGAAGTGGGGACAGTGGGGTTTCAATTGTTATGTATGTGAAAAACTGAGAAATGTAACACATATAAAAACTATTGTATTTTATTTTACGGTTGACTGGAAACCATTAATTCCCCAATAAAAAATTAAAGAAAGAAAAGAAAAGGAAAGGAAAGGAAAATGATCACCAGAAAGAGTGGAATAGCATAGGCACTGAGACAAGCTGTGAATCTTTACAGTGAGTGCTAGCACGGAAGTGACTTGAAAGAGGAAAGATCCCAACACCATAGCCCTATCCTCACAGCACCAGGGGTAACCTACCAGACATGTTGCCATTCTCATGTTTCTTGAGGTGTCTGTCCAGGTTGGTCTGCTGACCAAAACACCTATCACATAAGTGGCACTTGAAAGGCTTCTCCTTATTGTGGATGTTGCGAACATGCCTCTGTAGGTTGGACGATATGCTAAATGACCTGTCACAGTATTTGCATCTAAAAAATAAACACAGAGGAATTAAAAAATGGCAAGTAGATCCGAAGGCAATTCTCACAACAGGGAAACTGGGTATCCAAAACTATCACCTACTTAGAAAATTATTTTAAAGCCATGCATGAAAGTAGAAAAGGACCAAGAGTGTTTGCAGACTCCTATCAGGGGGAGATGAAAAGTAAAACCCATGTGTCAACAGCTGTACTGTGAGCCATTAATCTCCCAATAAAATCATTTGCTGAAAAATATTTATTTTAAAGTTGCCTTTTAGTTATAAATTAACAAAATCTGACTCCCCCTCCCCAGCTCTCATAGTTAAAGAAGAAAAGTGGTCATTTGTGGGCTAGTCTCTTTTGCCATTTTAAAGTCAAAACTTCAGAGACAGAGGGAGGGAGAGGGAGAGAGACTTATGGGAAAAAATAATCAATTTTCTTCTGATTATTTTTCAGAAATAAATTTCCAATGCAGCAGCCAGGGAATGCTTAGCATGTTCTTCCCAGTGTGCAGGGCCTGCTCTCCTCCCACATCTGAGCGCCGGCTCCCAGGTTCAAATGCTCTGCGTCAGAAATCACCCCGTTCCCCTTGAAGTGTTTGGGCTGCTTCGAAGGCTGTCGCTACATGATGCCAGGAGTCTAGTTCACTCAGAGGGGAAAATAAATCTGTGAAACTAGTTACTGTGGCTTAGTATCAATAAACCCACTCACGAATTGATTTAATATCCCATCCCCCTTAAAAACAAAAACAAAAACAAAACAAAAAAGGCCCTGGCATTATGAACATCCTTAACTTTCCTCAATTATAATAACTATTAAAAAAATAGTGGGAAGTCCTGAGTCGGGAGTGGCTATGGTATGTTAGCCTCAGATTTTTCTAAAGGAAGGGAAGAATGAAAGGAGGCAGGGAAAAAAGTAAAATGAGGTCTAGTAGAAAAGTTTTTACTCTATCAGGCCATAGGAAAAATTTTACTCCAAACATTTTCTGCACAGGTCAGAAAAAACAGATTTTTTTTTTTTTGTCTTTGACCTTTTTCTGACCTTGATTTTTAGGCAGAGGCTTTTCTAAATCTAATAGGCCTCAGCTTTTCTGATATGAATAAGGGCAGATAACAAAGATGTTCTAACCAATGATCATGTGCTACATTTTTATCTTCCCTCTGCTAGTATCTCAGCCAAAAGGAATGAGTACTCCTCATTTAAAAATAGTAATCTGGGAGTCGGGCGGTAGTACAGTGGGTTAAGCTCAGGTGGCGCAAAGAGCAAGGACCCACGGAAGGATCTTAGTTCGAGCCCCCGGCTCCTCACCTGCAGGGGAGTTGCTTCACAAACAGTGAAGCAGTTCTGTAGGTGTCTATCTTTCTCTCCCCCTCTCTGTCTTCCCCTCCTCTCTCCATTTCTCTCTGTCCTATTCAACAACAATGACAATAATAAATATAACAATAAAACAACAAGGGCAACAAAAGGGAATAAATTCATCATCATCATCACCATCATCATCATCATCATCATCATCATCATCTTAGGGTGCTGGGCGGTGGTGCAGTTAAGTGCACATGGTGCAAAGCACAAGGACAGGCGTAAGGATCTCAGTTTGAGCCCCCGGGTCTCCATCTACAGGGGGGTTGCTTTAAGAGCAGTGAAGCAGGTCTGCAGATGTCTATCTTTTGCTTCCCTTCTCTGTCTCCCTTCCTCTCTCCATTTCCCTCTGTCCTATCAAACAACAATGACAGCAATAACAATAATAATACTAACAACAAATAATAACAACAGCAACAATAAACAATAAGGGCAACAAAAGGAAAAAAATAGCCTCCAGGAGCAGTGGATTCATAGAGCAGGCACTGAACCGCAGCGATAATCCTGGAGGCAAATAATAATAATGATAATTATTTAATTTCATTTGATGCCACTATGTTGAAAAGTGGTTAAAAGAAAGCTTAAATCAGAGTCTACATTTCAGAAGCACATAACCAAATCATGTACAGTGCACTATGAAGCTTTCTAAGAGGCTGATATAAAGACTGGATTTAACGATCAGTGGAATAGCTTGCTTGGATAATGCACTGTGCACTGCTTTACCATTGGGTGTGACCCAACTTTGAGTCTGGCCTCTACTGCATTGAAGGATGCTTTGCTCTTGTGGTCTCTCTCATTCTCTCTCTGCATCTTTGTAGCTATCTTAAAAAGTAAAACTGGATTCAAGAAGACCTTGGTGATCACAGTATGAGTTAAAGACTCTGATATGACAGCTCCAGGTCTGGGTTTTACTAGCAGTAATTCTGGAGGTGGCTGTACCCAGACTTCACAGAAGTAACTGGCATTCAAGGAACTTGACATTTTTATTTTATTAAAACAAAGAAGTTCATCAAGCCATTGTTGCACATCTCCAGATATTCCAAAATCCTATCTTTTTTAAATCTACATACAATAACAGCACACCTTAGAGGCAAATAACAGTGTTGAAGTAATTTGAGGGAAACTTTAATTTGATAACATTACTCATAGTTGCATATCAGACCCTCTGTTGTAACAAAATGTAAGTTTGACCTATTTCCTTCCCACTTCGGAAGAATTTCTGGGATCTAAAATGTCCTCCAAAGGGATCTATCACACACAAGCCCTATCACACACAAATATATTAAACCAAGTATATGTTATCACACACACAAAATTCACTATCCCTAGTGAATAGTAGCTTTAACATGTAGAAAAGAAGAGAATTTAAGAAAACACTTCATTATTTTCTGACTTCACATCTTGTAAGTTTTCTCCTAAATCTTCAACTGTTTTCAAGTGAACATTGGCATATTGGTTTAATCGCTCTTGTATAAAAATCTTTGAAACAGGCCAAACAATTTAATAATGTTAATGGTAAAAGTAAGCATGCAGACAAAAAAGGTATAAGGCTTTTAAAATAGAACAATACTCAGCGCTCATTCCTGGAACAAGCATTTATGAATACCTAGTACTGCATATTGGCACGGGACACTAAACAATGCAGGTGTTCTCATAGAACTGGGAGGGAGAATGCTGACTATTTTCATTCTGTTTATCACAAAATAAAGCAGGCCAGAGATATGCTGTGATAGGACTAACCTAACACTGAACAGAAGAAGCTAAGAGGTACTTTAGAATTCCATGGTGGAATAGTCCCACTTCCTATAATATACATGCTTCTACCTGTTCTTTCCTTAGTTCTCTATTTCTTGCCCCCACCCCCACCCCAAGTCTCCTTGTAGTATTCCTTAAACTATTTAATGGAACCTGCAGTCAGGGAGTTGGTAGTACTGGGAAAATAAAATGATATAAGACTTGCTAACACCTAGCCAAGATTTTAGGCTCAGAAAAGGGAACCTGTGATGTTATGGTTATTGTTAACTAAAACTGATTATTGGGGTGAGAGAGTGCTGAAATAATTTGGAAAAAAAAAGTTTTGTTTTGTTTTTTGCCTCCATGGTTATGGCTAGGGCTTGATGCCAGCATTAAGAATTCATTGCTCCTAGCAGGATTTTTTTTTTCCAAACAGGACAGAGAAAAATTGAGAGAGATGGGGGAGATAGAGAGGGAGAGAAAAAGGTGGACATCTGCAGACCTGCTTCACCACTTGTGAAGCGGCCCCCGCAGGTGGGGAGCAGGGGGTTTGAACTGGGATCTTTTCACAAGTCCTTGCACTTTGTACTGTGTGTGCTTAACGCAGTAGGCCACCACCTGATTCCCTGAAAAAAATTTTATTTTAATTATTAACATTTTTCAAATGCTTATTCTGCCCAGGACACCACTAAAACTTTAAAACTGGGAAGTATACAGCCTCAATTAAAGAAATCAAGGATCTTCTAATTTCCATTCAAGCCATTCACCTTTGACTCAAAATCAGACATACATGCGGACAAACAGAAGTAACCTCCTTCAAAACTGTGTCCACAGAGCCACCTTAATTCTTACAGTGTATATCCAGATATTTAGCAAGAGTATTGGCAAACCTGTAGGGCTGTTCTCCTGTGTGGGTCCTTAAGTGCCGTGTGAGGTTCGCAGATCTTGGAAAAATCTTGCCACAGTATCTGTTAGAAAAAGATGTTTATAAGCAAGAAGTCAGCACGTTTGACTGTATTTCACTCTAGCCACATAGAAGCCAGATGCTTATTCCTGCCCTAATTAATCTCGCATGGAATTCACACAGCCCAAGTATTTAAAATCTGCACCAGAGCCGTTCTACAGATATAAATAACTTTATAAATAAAGGCTGTGTTATCAAATCTGCTTGAATCTGCTCATGCATGTGCAGTTTATGAAAACAGACTTTCATTTCCATGACCCACGTACACGTCTCAGATTAACCCTCCAGTTTGACAGTCACTAAATGAAGCCAGATAGGGGGATGCAAGAATGACACCAGTTTGTGATACTGGGTTTAAGTAAACAGATTTCAAATGTTTCAGTTCATTCTATGTGTTAGTCATAGTCACGATGCTTTGTACATTGAGTGGTATCAGTTCAAGATAGTGAACTGATAAGATAGTTAAGATAGTCAAGATAGTGGTATCAGTTCAGATCAGACAAGATCCTGAGACCTCATCCATCAAGGTATTTTCCTATTAAAAGCTTTTCTAGAAAGAGAGTGACACGTTTTTCCACAGAGCAACTATGTTGATGTGCTTGGGTCAGATGTTACACATTTCTGAAGACAATTCATGTGTTATAAGTACAATTTATGGGAAGAAAAAACAAAAACCAAAACACAACAACAACCAAAGTTTTACTGTACTGCTGAGTAACAAGAAACTTATTAACTAGCTAGCTTGCTTCACCCACGGACCTATTCTCCCTTCATTAATAGCTTTATTCTTCAATGCCAGGACAATTCATAAACTTACACTGGAGGACAGTAGTGTAATGCCTTTGTATGAAAATAATTAACTGTGAAAGAAAAATTCATGAATATCAAAGCGAAACAAGCAGATAGTGCTTGGATATTTTCCAGCCTCATTTATCACCACCAAGTGGTCTGTGTTAAAAATCTCATCTAATAATAATTTTCTAAAACCACTGTTTTTATACTTCTCTAAATAATGAGTACTTTGAAGTGTTTGAGGTCTATCATGATTGCTATTAATCATCCAATCAAGAATAATTTCTAAAACAAACAGCAAGACCTTTTGAAATCAAGGGGGCTGTGAGGGATGAGGGGAGACTTGGGAAAGTCAGCCATAATTAACTTGGCAATTACCTGCATGTATAGCGTTCTTTCCCTTTCCGCAGGAGGTTCTCCGGCAGGGCCGAGGGAGGCGCTCTGAAGTTGAACATGGAGGGAACAGACTGAAGAAGTTCACTGGCCTCAGGCTTCAGGGCACTGAAGCTCTCCAGTTTCTCTGCCATGTTCTCAATTGCTGACATCTGAAATACAAAAGGCACAGGACCATGAAGGACTGCTGCTCTGTTGTCTTTCTTAGGTAACAGGCTGTAGAAAGAGGCTGTAGTATCCCAATATCAAACAAACAGTAAGAAAATTCATTGATTTGGAAATGACAGAGGTATAAGCAAGCTCAGAAAATGCCAGGCAGGCCTTTTCGTAAGACCTTGGTTAGACTATTTCATAATAATCTGATCTACAAACAAATAAGTAATCACATACAAGGTAATAAAGGCAAAATAGAATTTTATAAAATTAAGTAGGAAAGCTAGTATTGTGCTATTACCATCAGTAATGAATGGGCAGGGACAAATAGCATAATGGGTACACAAAGAGACTTTCATCCCTGAGGATCCAAAGTCCCAGGTTCAATTCCCTGCACCACCATAAGCCACAGCTGATCAGTGCTCTGGTGAAAAAAAAAATTTTTTTTTTTAAGTTAATGAACTATAAATTATAGGGACAAGCCCTGTATGCCTTAGCTAAGTCAGAAAAAGTTAGGGAGCATGGAGTTCCATAAAAAATGCTCTCGGCATGAAAAACAAAACAAAACATGCTTCCCAAAGTTCCAGCTTAAGTCAAATGTGTGTAATGAATTAAGAAATAATTAATATAATTAAGAGGTATTTTTCCAATGACTATAACAAGCATGAAATATTGTATTACAGATCCCTTTAAGTAGAATTATAAACAATGGAATTTACTGAAATATCAACTTATTCTGGGCAAAATCTGAGTTAAAACAAGTGTGTGGCATACTATTATAACTTCATATCAGTTAATAAAGGCATTCTATGGGTATCAGTTCTCCAAGAGCATCTCTTAGAGAAAAGAATTTAAGAAATCCTTAAAGAAAAAACAGCCTGCCTAATTCCTTGCTTCCCAAACTGATTTTTTTTAATAATAATCTTCAATTTTTTTTACCACCTTTATCAATGTTGAACAGTGGCAAAGGGTAGCAAAGACTTTCAAAGCTGGTCCGGTTTTAATATCCACAGTTCAAAGAAGTCTCTCCTTTCCTTCCATTCTTCCCAAGTGTTAATGTCCTTCAATGTTTGAATTTCATTTGGGAGCTGCATCCCAAAGAAATTTTTAAATGGGAAAGGCAGACTTTTAGACCATCTTGTTCATTCAACTCACCCATCATTTACCTCTTGGGGTAGTACAGCACTGGAGAGCTCAGAAATCCATTAACAGTGTGTTCACACATTCTCTGCACTCTATATGTTTCTCAAAGAATTGGGGGTAGACCAGTACTCCAAGCCAAAAAATGAAAATCCTAATAGCAACATATGTAAGAACTATTTAGGGGGCCAGTTATGCACATATTATGAAGTGCAAGAACCCAAGCAAGGATCTGGGTTCAAGCCCTCAGCTCCCTATCTTCAGGGAGGATGCTTCATGAGTGGTGAAGCAAGTCTGAAAGTGTCTCTCTTTCTCTCCCTCTATCTCCCTCTCTGCTCTTAATTTCTCTCTGTTCTACCCAGTAAAATGGGGAAAATGGCCACAGGAGCATTGAATTTGTTTGTGGGTACCGAGCCCCAGCAATAACCCTGGAGGCAAAATAAAAGAAAAGAAGAAAAGGAAAAAGAAAAAGAAAGAAAGAAAAGAAAGGAAGAAAGAAAGAAAGAAAGAAAGAGAACTGTTCTGTACAAGATGATGATTCTTTTACTGATGAGATGGCAGGAGTGAGCCAGTCTAATGTGTGTTAACCTTGCATTAAAAATAAAAGGCAGCTCTCAAGAGGCAAATTAACAAAATAAATACTCCATGGGCTTGCAGCTGGATAACATCCCATTGACTTCTTAAACGAGAGAGAGAGAGAGAGAGAGAGAGAGAGAGAGAGAGGCCCCAACAGTCTCTCTCTTCTCACAAAGGGAATATTGGGTGCTTGCTTCTTCCATCCATTGATGTTCGAATTTAGCTCTCTCATCTTTTATCCTGCGGCCTGCCCTCTCATTTCATGCCCAGGCTCCTCATGCTAGCTACAAATTGCAACATACAGGGCACCACTGCCAATTTGCCAAATGTCTTTTATCAAACACAGAGGGGGGAAAAAAAGAATCTCAGAGGAAAGTCAAGATACATTTACTTGTCAGACGACAAATGTGAATGCATTGGGAGGCAGTTGGGGCTAGAAGCTCAGGGGTTTGATTCATAATCACTCAGCTGCTAAAACATTCTCTGCAGATGCAAGTGGACAGCACATTTGTCACTATGAAGGATCTTGACACATACTGATCACATGGAAGAGAGGCAGAGTGATGCCACTTCTCTGCTCGGAGATGTTGTGGGAAGCCCTGTCCTCTAGGAGACAGCCACTGCCACTCTGGTCAGAGGTTAGTATTTCCATCCTCCTTTGTACTTTATTTATTAAAAAATCAATCCAGAAATGTCTTCCCGGCACTATTTGATCTGCATTTATCCTTTCTAATTGCTCTAGATGGAAAATCATTTTTATATTCTGGCCACCATGGGACTGATTAACAGACAGAGTGAAAAGTAACCTCTGACTGATCAGCAGTAAGAAGCAAGGGTAGAGGTCACGCTTGCATCTATTTATTGGGAAGAATGGTAAGCACCATGGTGATGGTTCTGAATGTTTTATTTATGTACATTTCATATTTGAGCAAAGCTTCATTATCTAGTGGTTTTAAATCATCTGGGTGCCGGCGCACGCAGATTCCTGTGGCGATACATCTCACAGAAACGCTTTTCTTTCTCTGTGGAAAATAGCTTAGTCATGACAATAATCATCCTTGGCTTTCATCTCCAGCACATATAAACTACAAGCCCTTCAAGTTATTTAAGAGCAATTGGCTGTTGAGAAATGTGTCTTGCTTTAGTAGCTAATAGCTTCTTCTAAAGAAAGATCACGGTGATTACTTTACCTCAAACTGTTTCGATTTGGGAAATCCATCAAGAAACAAGAAATAAACTATGGGGTTGATGACTACATAAGGACATTCTGAAAGATAATAAGAAAAAGAGTAAGAGTGACTCAAGTTCCTGTCTTATAAGTCAGCTCTACCTATTGGCTCCTGGTGTGAAATGAAAAGAGGATTAAATTGGAGTGGGAAAAAGGAAAGGAGAGAGATGGGAAGGAAGGGTTGTTACACACACACAGTCTTGTTGTACAACTAGCAACCACTGAAGCAACATAAGAGCCTTCCCTGAGTTCCTTCTCCTCTTCTTCCTAAGATTTTCTCTCCTAGTACTTGACCTCAACAGGAAAGAATAAGTTTCCCCATTAGGATACAGAGAAGTGACTCACACATATGCCAGTTGCAGCAGTTGAGTAATTCTGAGGCTGACTTTAGCCAAGGCCTGTACCTTGCGTTATGGTTTACTATTAAGATGAGTTTTATCTGGCATATGGTATGCTCAAACATTCTCTGGCTGTCTGGACTGATGCACATGAAGCTGTCACTGAAATATCATACATTTTACTGTACAAATAGTTAAATGTGGGAATTCATCTTAAAGTCTCAACTGGCATTTAAGAAATTGAGGGTAGGGGAGTTGGGCTGTAGTGCAGCGGGTTAAGCGCAGGTGGCGCAAAGCACAAGGACCGGCATAAGGATCCCGGTTCGAACCCCGGCTCCCCACCTGCAGGGGAGTCGCTTCACAGGCGGTGAAGCAGGTCTGCAGGTGTCTATCTTTCTCTCCTCCTCTCTGTCTTCCCCTACTCTCTCCATTTCTCTCTGTCCTATCCAACAACGACAACAACAATAATAACTACAACAATAAAACAACAAGGGCAACAACAGGGAATAAATAAATAAATAAATAAAATTTAAAAAAAAAAAAAAAGAAAGAAATTGAGGGTAACCTGGTTGAGCACACAGATTACAATGGGCAAGGACCTGAATTCAAGTCCTCAGTCTCCACCTGTGGGGGGAAGCTTCATGAAGGGGAAAGATTCAGAAGTGGTGAAGCAGGGCCTCTCTATCACTCCCTCCCCTCTCAAATAACAAATAAATAACACTTTAAAAAGGAAATAAAATGGCCATCAAGAGCTGTGGATACTGTTTCAAATATATCATCATATAATATATGAAAGGAGACAACTGTATTTCTAAACAGTTCCCAAGTGTCAAGACTGTGCTTTGAGAAAGGACCTAGGTTTGAGCCCCGTTCCACACCTGCACGGGAGAAATTTCACGAGTATTAAAGCATATGTGCAAGTGTCTATCTTTCTCTCTCCTATAACCCTAACCCTAACCCTCTATTGCCTCTCCCTCTCTCACTCTCTCTGTCCTACCATATAAATAAATGAATAAACTTTTAACAAATTTAAAAATTGACATAAACAGAACAGAATACAGCTCTGTATTTTTAATTATGGGCAATTTAATGGAGGTGATATGTCAAATGGGTATAACTTTGAAAAAATGCTCAGAATGGAAAAAACTAAAGAAGGGAAATGTTAGATCATATCTCTAAGAAATGTATTGCCCTGTGTCCTATTAATGTCACAGGCTAATCTCTAATCAGTAAATGACAGTTTCTTTCCCCCTATGGAACAACAATTTTGATTTTCATATATAATAGTTGCTGATGGTATCTGCAGCCAAACATTTGGAAAAGGAAGTCACTTCACTCCCAGTCCCCAAGAGGCTATTAACTTTGTACTGACGCAAATTAATATTTAGACACAATCCCCTAGCTCTTACCAAAAATGTAGCTATATCTCTAGTCAAATAAGCTATTATTTTCAAAAAACATTTCAGTGGACAAGATGTTATCAGCTGGGCCCTAAGCACTTAGGTTAACATTTTGTATCTGGCATCCAATAATTGATGACATTAAGAAGTTTCTCATTAAAGCTATTAAAGCGATAATCTGATTACATGTGATGATATGTCCAGTGGCACCATGAATTATGTGACCTTATGATTCACAAATTAGACTACACATGCCTTTATCATAAAATAACTCACTTTTCTAAAATAGCTTATGATGGGAAAGTTTGTAGATCTGGTAGTTTTCTATATTTATTTGCCTGATAATCTTGAGAAATCTCAAAATCACAGCCATTTGTGGGTGAAGTAAATATGCATGGTTTACTGTAATCTCACCCCATTATTTTGAAATCACTGAGAGTTTTTTAACCACTAAGATGATAAACATGTCTGCAATATTTCCCACTAGTGTTTTTGTAACACAGATATAAATTACGTCTCCAAAGTCACTATAGTGACAGTGTTTCGCTATGGTAGTATCAGGCAGGGGAGTCTGAGTTAAAGTAGTTCAGGTCTGAATGGGATTGACAAGCTGGAAGAACCTCTAGCCATTTCTGTGGAGGACAGTACTTATGCTTGAAGCTTAAGTAACACTTCACCTTAGAAAAGGATGAGGACCATAGAATATGAGACTCAGGATAAGGCTCTGTCAGGAAAGACAGCTGAAAAACACTGATGAAATGGTGAGGAAAATCAAAGAGCAACCCCTCCACTGCACAGCTTTACCCAAACAAGCCTCTCTCCCCCTTCTCTTATGCACTGGCAACACATGAACATGGTTTTTCAAAGTCTGTATAAATGTGGAGTGGGCGGTTGTCATATTAAACAAACTGAGTCAGCAAGTGGAGATGAGGAAGAAGGCAAGGTCAAATGGACACTGGCAAAGAACACTGGCAGTGGGCAGGTGGGGTGTCTAACTCAAGAAGCCAAGACCTGTTCCTACAACATGGACAGTCTTATAAATCCACTTTACCTTCATGCAAAAAATTCCAGGAAAGAAAATTAACATTGATCCAAATGAGAAAAGATGATAATTCACCACCTACTCTACAGAAGAAATTAGATAAACTTTTTTTTTTCAGAGACAGAAAGGCAGAGAGAGAGAAATCAAGACTTCCTTCAGTGTGGTAGGGGGCTGGACTTGAATCTGGGTTGCACACATGCCAAAGCAGTGCAGTATCCAAGTGAGCTATTTCATTGTCCCTGATAAACTTTGGATAGAGGAAACCTACTATTAGGTAAGAAAAACAGTGAGTGCTAAAGTATAATATTTGATAAAAATGTATATCTACATTATTACATGGTGACTAAAGAAAAATGGAGTTATACTCTCCCCTCAAACCCCCAAGCCTCAGAATCATGATAATTGTCAATGGAAAAGTAAAAAAGCACATGTACTTAAAGGAAATTTTGGAATGTAAATCATTCCAGTTGATCCTAGTTTTATTTGTAAGTGAAAATTCAATGAGCATTATGCTTTGTGTCCTAAATAAATAAATAGGATCAGTATCATTAATTAACTTCTCCAGATAGCCAGAATCCAATTCTGCCCATCTGACATAAAGACTGTGATTTCCAGTGGCAACTTATCTCTATACATAAGCTCACAGTGTATTGTTTTGAAGCCATTATCAAGCCTTTAATATGCTACAAGCTCCTCCAAATAATTGTTTTCCCTCCCTACTAAAGGACTTTCTCAAAAGCTTCTTCCAATAACATGTTTCCCAGTGCCCAGAAAGAATAATTGTGAGAAATGGACCAGATTTATGGAATAAACTTCTTCCTGCAAGCAAGTTCGAGCAGGCATAAGTCCAAATGACAACCCAAAGTATTTCACAGCTTGATAAAGCTAAAAAACTTTCGGCTGAACCCATATCAGCTCATGAAAAAAAGAGGCTCAGAATTCTTTACGTCTGTAAAGCAATTTAGAATACACATTGTTTTCCTTTTCTATCTTTTTTTTAATGCTACATTATTTTAATCAAAATATAAGCAGGAAACTTACCCAAGTTCTCTGATCAGGCAGTTGGAACTGGGAGCAAAATTGAAACAAAAACAAAAAATTACTTCTGCAGCGGTAACTTTATTGCAATTTAGCCTTTGAGTAATTAACAGTGATACTAAAAGTACTCATTGCTTATTGCATAACTACCTCAAGTAAAAATTTTTGGAAATAAAATTAAAGATTTTTACAACACTGTTGAATTTCCTCTCCCTCAATTAAATTCTAGTCATGCTTACAAATCAGAATGTTCTCTGTTTTTTGCAAGAAAGTTCAATGCTACTTACTAGGAAATATTAAATGGCAAAGCATACTTGTTATTACTCACTGCTTAGCTAAAAATCCTACTTTTACCTCAGAACTTAAAGTCAAGCAACTTCCTGACATATATATATATAATATATATATAATCTTACAGGTTTATAATATGAGTAACAAGGAAAATATACTCAAATTTAAACTGTTGAGGGGTATAAAGATAATGTGCATGAAAATATACTGTTTGACTGCTTTAGCATGAGGCTCAGAACATCAGCAGTCAGAACACCTATGGATATGCACTAAAGGAACTACAATTTCCTAGTTACTTGTGACCATTTGGGAGAAGAATCACTAGGGAACAGTTCCATGAGAAGTTTTTTCCAGAAACGCACATACTATTAAACTGTAATTTTGATAAAAGTTTGTATTATCTTGAAAAGTTTATCTCAAAATAAATTTAAAAAACAAGAAACACTTTTGAAAGAAAAAGAAGTGAAAAGTAAAAAATTCAAGGGATTTTTCATATCAGTATATAAATGACATCTGCAGGGTGTGTGTGTGTGGCATTCTTCTCAGTTCTTGGGGATGGCATGACACAAGGGCCATGGAAAGTGTTTTACCTCAACTGATCCAAAGATTCAAAAGGAAGAAGGAAGAAGAGTGTGGAGGCTAAAAAGGGCTGGGGACCCAGTGTCTGATGGTGGCAATTCGGTGGAGAGTGAGGTGTGCTGATGCTAATTTCAGGGAGATAGGAAACTACCCCTGTGAGGTAGTTATATGTCTTCAATAATGTTACTGAAAAAGGAAGACAAGAAAAATGAACGAATATTCCCACCTGCAGGGAGAAAGCTCAGTAAGTGGTGAAGCAGGGCTGCAGGTGCCTCTTTTCTCCCTCTCTATCTCCCTCTCCTCTCTTGATTTCTGACTATCTCTATCCAATAAATAAATAAAGATAATAAAAAATAAGTCAATGAATAAAGAACAGACATTCAAAGCCAAACACATGAAAATAAAATGAATAAACAACAAAAAAAATACTACTAGAAGTTTAGGGAAAGGAATAAGAATCTATTCTGGCTTAATCTGACAGCCAAGTAATTTCTTGGACCATTTAAATCAGTTCTTAAAGTGAATGTGAAGCACCCCAAATAGACATCAAGGAAAAAAAGCATTTTGGAAACCACACTGTTAGAACATCAACTTGTGGCAGTCAACTGCTTTTCACAACTATGATTCCACTGCAGTGTTGAACCACATGTCCAGGGATTCTGCAGTGACTGCTTCATATATATAATTTATAAGAGAAAAATGGAAGATAAAACAGACCTCATGTTCCCTGATTAAAAGAAAGGGAAACACAAGGCAGAATTACACTGGGTTTGTTATATTGCACCAAAGTAAAGGACTCTGGGAGGAGGAGGAGGCTTTCAGGTCCTGGTGTATGGTGGTAGAGGAGGACTTAGGCTGGGGGTGTTTTGTAGAAAACCAAGAAAATTTACACAAGTACCAAGTTACCAATTTATACAAGTACTGTAAATCATTAACTTCCCAAGTTTAAAAGAAAAAAACAAAACATACTTCTTGGGGCCCAGTGGTGGCACACCTGGTTGAGTGTATATGTTACAAGTCCCTGACCCCCACCTGCAGGGGGACAGCTTTGCAAGTGGTGAAGCAGGTCTGCCGAGTGTCTCTCTGACTCTTATCTTCCCATTCCCTCTCGATTTCTGGCTGTCTTTAATAAATAAAGATAATAATAAATTTTTTAAATATAATTCTTTAAGGATTGCTCCAGTGAGCCAAGGAAATAGCTCACATGGATAGTAAGCGGCTCTGTAATCAGTGTAGTCCAGGTTCAAACCTGACCCCCAGTACACTGAAGGAAATTTCAGTGCTGTGTTTCCTTTCTCTCTCTCTCTCTCTCTCTCTTCTCTAACTCTACCAACAGTAATAAGAATTGTCCTAGTCACAACAAAACAATGAATAAAGGAGTTGATTCAAGAGAGGAAGGAGACTCTAAGAACTGTGAAATTACAATTCAGTCTTTTAATTTTGATACACGTTTCCATGTCTCTTAAGGGTTTTAACAAGAATTTTATTTGTGTATCTTCTCCCAAAGACAGCAATAGGGCCTAATAATCTTCCAATGAAAACTGAGGGAGGTGTTCACCTTTCTCTGATTGGGATCTGTACACTGGCAAGGGACATACTGGGTAGAATAAAAAAAAAAAAAACTTACAGAAACTATAAAGTCCGCTTCAGGCAAAGAGAACAACTACCCAGCATATCCATGTCTATACTTTTTTCTGTTGAACACTAAGATCATAAAATTGCTTCTTTAAGTTTATGGTGACTCTCAGAAATAGGGTCAATATCATCTCTATTCTGAAGATGAAGATATAGAAGTCAGGGCCAGGCAGTGACTAACATGGTTAAGCACACACACTACAATGCTGAGGGTCTCCAGTTCAAGCCCCCGGTCCCCATCAGCAGGAAGAAAGCTTCACAAGTGGTGAAGCAGGGCTATGGGTATCTCTCTCTCATCTCTATTTAATAAATAAATAATAGAGATAATTTAAAACCAAGAAAATAAAAGCATTATTTTTTTTAAATGAGGGGGCTAGATGGTGGTGCACCTGGTTAAGCTCACATGTTATAGCACTCAAGGATCTGGGTTTAATCCCTTGCTCCCCACCTGCAGGGGGTAAGACTTTGTGAGTGGTGAAGCAGTGTTGCAGGTCTCTCTGTCTCTCACTCCCTCTCTGTCTCCGGCTTCTCTATTTTCTGGCTGTTTCTATCCAATAAATAAATAAAGATAATAAAAATGTTAAAGAATGATTTAAAAAATGATACAGACATCCAAAGACACTACGTGACTTGCTCCAATCCACTTTCAATGAAATATGAAGAACAGTCCCTCCCCCTCCCCCAAGCACTGAATTTGTCACAAAAATCATGCCAAGCCCTGGGAACAGAAAGAAATACTTCCACTTTGGCTCCCTGCTCTGTGTCATGTACAGTGACTCAACAAGGCAATGCCTTGTCACATACTTCTAGGTATATGGTGCAAATTGTCAAAGAAATTGGGCTCAGGGAATGGCAGAAGGAAGTTTTGTTGGCACTCCCTTAATTGTCACACTGCACTACTTCTGACTGTTAATAGAAAGACCATATCTTCATCACAGCCCTTTGTACAACAAGAATCATGCAAGGGCTGAAAGGTCCGTTCCCATTCCACTGCTAGTGAAGGCTCTGGAAAACAAGCCACACTGAAATAGTTTTTGTTAACAAATTGTAGAATCTGTAGCAAAACAAGTCACTTCTAGCCCCAAATATGTTTGCCTGTAGGCAGATCTTAAGGCTGTGACAAAATCAGGATAGTGCTGGAAGTAATTGGAAATTCTGCTGAACATGTGAGGTAGACATTCTGAAAAGACAGACTGGTTGGACTGAAACTTGATGGAAATGAGGTGAGCTCACACAGTGGCACTACAGAAAATGAAGTGACTCAAGTTTCTTCCAGTTAACAGTTTTTTATGCCACTTGCATTGCATGACACAGTCAGTACACACACACACACACACACACACACACACACACAGAGTCATGATGCTAAGAAACATAACAGAAGTTGTCTGCAGAAGCTGGTACATGGTCTCTGCCCCTCAGCACCCTGACCTGCCCTAGTTCCCCCCCAAAAATAAAAAGACCCTTGAGCAGTCCAGCAGCCAGCAACTGGTAGACTGGCAGTGGCCAAAGGAAGAGCTCCCAGAACTCCACTCCAGAACAACAGGAGTCCATGCTGATTAGTGACTATTCAGGGCAGGCCAGATGCTAAGTATCTTGGGTACCCATCTTAGGTATGCAATGGGTACTTCCCTAGCACCTAGACATAGCTTGCCTGCATGTGAAGGCACCACAGTGAGCTACTAGGCTTCCATACGTGTGTTTGCAAAGTTCACAGTGATAGAGGCACTGTGCATACGCCTTGTCTTCTGTGGCCCTTCAGTAACTCAGGAAAGGAAAAACCAGAGCCCATGTTCTTATGGAATTTGGATCAAATCTGCAACTGCCTATTTCTAATGGTTGCGAGCACATCTTGAGTTGTTATGAGACATAACTGTCTTATGAACCAGTAAGTTTACCTTGACAAACTCTGTATCATTAAGTTCTGTAGTGGATGGGGGGGCTTACAGTCAACTCCTGCATTTTACAGATAAGGAAACATAGATAAAGACAGTCAAAAACACTGCATGTTTCTCTTTTCCTGTTTTACCATGTCTCCATATTACATAATTTGGAGGTGACCAATTACAAGGCCTTAAGGGTTATTATAATTTGGAACTATATTTAGCTATTGTAGTTTAATCATTTAGCCATAACTAAAAAAGTGGTTATCAAAAGAGCCACATGTTATTTTGTACAATTATTATACAAAATGGATGTGACATTCTGACTTCTTTTTCCATAAAGTCTACAAGTGCCTCCCAGCTCAGCCAATTATAAAAAAATTTAAGTACCTGTTCACTACTTTAGTAACTGGCATCTTTCCAAAAATAAATAAAAGTATAACTATGTAATTGAGATGATTCATTTGCCTTCCTGTATAAAATAAACACTAATTAGAACATCTCTAAACTTATTAATATTAAATGATATGTTCTCAGATTGAAAGAGAGAATTTTTTGATCAGGGATATATTTCTTCAGCTAACTAAAGAGACAGTATTTTAGCTGATTGGGACTCTGGGGAGGTACCTGGAAAGAAGTAGTAGGGCCAGCAGAACAGCTCATCTTCACAGTGAGTTTGCTTTGCTACGCATGGCCCAGGTTCAAGCCTGGTCCCCATAACACTAGAGGAAGCTTCAGTGCTGTGGTGTCTTTCCTTCCTTCTTCCTCCCTCTGTCTATCTCTTTCTATCTGAAACAGTGAAGCCTTGGCAATGACAAAACAGAAAAGTGATAGAAAGAGGAAGATGGAGGTAAGAAGGTAACCCAAGGAGAGGAAGAAGCCTAACTCAAGTCTATGGTTTATTTACCCCAGGATTTTCTATATAGTTTATATAACTATATAGAAACTATAACTATATAGTTATAGTTAGAAACTATAACTATATAGTTTAGAAACTATAACTATATAGTTTCTAAATAGTTTATATAACATTTCACCAAAATGATCAGAGGAGCACGGTTTCTGGTTTGAATATAGTAAAAACAGAAAATTTTTAAAAAGTTTACTCTGGTTTTATGTACTTTCATAAACTTTTGCTTACTATCTACAAAGACCAGAGCTTCCACTCTTAAAAACAAACAAACAAAAAAAAATGATAGGTAAGCCAGATTCAAAACATTTATATTGTTTTAATATAATTCTCCACATGTTAGCTGATATAGAAACTAATTTTTGATCAAAAACGGCCAGCTGCATAGGGCTGCAGAAATGAGCCCGTCAGATAACCCTTCTTTTTGTTTTCCTTGCAGTGAGGAACTGTATCTATTCTGATACATGGACACAAATGCATTCAGCACAGCTCTGTGTCCTGCAGTGAGTTCTTAGCAATTACACAGCTCTGAAGGACTGCCCAGTGGTCTCCAGTAAATTCCATAGTAACAGCGTGTCAGGTAGACTCATTTCCTGTTTTTATATAGGAGCTAAAAGCACATGAACCACCTTCATGAATTTGGGACAAAACACAGTAAGGGGGAAAAAAAAGTCTGTCTTTCTATTGGTAACTTTCAAGCACAAAAGATCAACTGCAAAATATTTTCTCCAAACTGATTTTTGCTTACTCCAAAAGAGCATTTCAGCTCATTAAGTCGAAGCAGCCAATAACTTAACACCAATATTGTGTTATTTGTCCACATAATTAGTGACTCTCTTTGAAGAGGCTGGGTCTCAATGCCGCTAGAATTTCCTGTGTTCTTCCATACCCGCGTCACAGGAAATCCCAGTGTTCTCAAGATCTCTTTCATTTCATTGCACCTGCTTTTCAGGATCAACAAGTTAGTTTACAAGCTGTAAGTCTCAAATGCAAAATACTTACTTGTGGGTGAAATAAGAAGCCCGGAGAAGGTCTCAAGTATTTCTCTTTTAAAGCTTCAAGTGGGTCAGTTAGTTTTCTTTTCTCTACTCTGCAAGGTTAAAATTACATTTTGGAGATCAATCAGTCTCATATATCATTCACTACATAATCACCGACATGTAAAAAAACTGACAAGAAAATGCATGGTAGGTTTCTGGGAAACGCTCATAAAATATATAGGCATCTGTTTACTGTATGAAGAATATTCATGCCACCTCTAGGTGCTCAAAAGTAGGCTCTGTTTATAGTGGGGAAACACTCCCGGATGACCACCAATTATAATAATGAGGACACATTAAAAAACGGGCCATAAAATCAGAAGCATTGTCATAAACATGCATATTTCCACATCCATTGCAGATGGGAAATGTTTGGTGGTTTTGAGATCAGGAAGGCTGAATTCATTTTGTAAATTAAATTCATTTCCTCCCAAGGTGTTCCCCTAATAGTCAATATATTTCTTCTCTGTTTGCCAGTCATTGCAGGAGAGATTCTTGGTAGCCATGATAGTTATCCTGAGCTGTAGGAATAATATTTTGGAAGCCACTCCAGTCAACAACAGGACAAGTATTAGGGGGCTGGGGTGGGGTAGTGAGATAAGAGGCATAATTTTTTGAAAAAAGGGAGCTATAAATACCAGTGACCTACAATCCCTTTCACTTTCTAATTTTTTTATACTTATTTACTTATTTTCCCTTTTGTTGCCTTTGTTGTTTTTATTGTTGTTGTAGTTATTATTGTCGTTACGGATGTCATCATTATTAGATAGGATAGAGAGAAATGGAGAGAGGAGGGGAAGACAATGAGGGGGAGAGAAAGACAGACACCTGCAGACCTGCTTCAACATCTGTGAATCGACTTTCCTGCAGGTGGGGAGACGAGGGCTTGAACCAGGATCCTGATGCCAGTCCTTGTGCTTCACACCACGTGCGCTACCGCCTGACTCCCCAAATCCCTTTCACTTTCAAAAGGTGTCATTCCACTAAGTCCACAGGATATTGCATCATGAATTGTATTAACTTTCTCCCAAACTTTTGGTAGTTATATACAACTTGTTGAATAAAACCTGGAAGCAACCCAGGTATCCAACAACAGATGAGTGATTATACAATGGAATATTACTCAGCTATGAAATGTGAGTTCACGTTCTTCATGTCATCTTGGATGAAGCTTGAAGGAATCATGTGAAGTGAGATACGCCAGGAAGAGGATGGATATGGGATGATCTCACTCATAGACAGAAGTTGAGAAATAAGAACAGAAGGGAAAACACAAAGCAGAACTTGAACTGGAGTTGGTGTATTGTACCAAAGTAAAGGACTCTGGGGTGAGGCGGAGGGTTCAGATCAATGGTGGAGGGGGTCCCAGGTGAGGACTTATATAGTTATGTGGAAAATGGAGAAATATTACACATGTACCAACTAGTGTATTTTACTGTTGATTGTAAACCATTAACTCCCCCCAATAAAGAGAACAATGAAAAGAAAAAGGGAAATATATGTCCTTTAAAAAATTTTGAATAAGCACATTTTCAAGATCAACTTAAGATGAATAAATGGAGCCACCATTTCTTGAAAACATGGATGTGGTGTGGTCTGCTCATGCTGCTTCAATTACTGAAACAGTGCTCTCATTCCCACTTGATGAGCCAGGGAGAAAAGTTGAAGACATGGGAAAGCTAAAATTTCAAGCCAGGTCTTGCCCTAAAACTGGGATTTAGGTCTTTCCTGAGTTTGGTACAATGATAGCTGAAGTCTTAACTGAGACTGAAATGCCAGAGAGTAGATAAACAGAAGGTTGGGAGGTTATAGAGAAGATGTAATAGGAATGGAAAGGAACTGGAAGCCTAATACTATTGAGAGGGTCTAGGAATTTCTAAGAAATGGTCTTG